>NW_022437160.1:672679-701938 GCF_009761245.1 Sapajus apella
TGTAGTCCCAGCTACTTGGGAGGCTGAGGCAGGAGAATCGCTTGAACTTGGGAGGTGGAGGTTGTGGTGAGCTAGGATTGTGTCACCGCGCTCCAGCCTGGATGACAGAGTGAAACTCCATCCTCCCCCCAAAAAAAAGCTGGGCGTACTCTCTGGGCACCCAGCACAGGGTGTGGATGACTGTTCCATCGTAGCTGATGTTTGGTGAGTGTTTCTGAGGGGGCCAGGCTCTGTCCCAATGTTTTATTCACTGTGTATTGGCTTCCTGAACCCTCCCTGGCATCGGCACTGTTTTACAGACAGTGCTGCCCCAGGACTTAGGTCTTACCAAGGGCTCGCAGCTGGTAAGGGCATACTGGAGTCAGGCAGCCAGGCCTGCCAGCTAGAGGATCCAGTGGCCCTGAGCTCATTTTGTGGCTGAATGGAGGAATCTGGGTACAGGTTTTCTTTTTTGTGCAGTGGCACAATCTGGACTCACCGTAATGTCCGCCTCCTGGGTTCAAGGGATTCTCCTACCTCAGCCTCCTGAGTAACTTTAATTACAGGCAAATGCCTCCACACCTGGCTAATTGTTATATTTTTATTTATTTATTTTTTGAGACAGAGTCTTGCTCTGTTGCCCAGACTTAGCTCAGCTCACTGCAACCTCTGCCTCTCGAGTTCAAGTGATTCTCCTGCCTCAGCCTCCCAAGTAGCTGTGATTACAGGCACCCTGCCACCACACCTGGCTAATTTTTTTTTTTGTATTTTTAGTAGAGACTGGGTTTCATCATGTTGGCCAAGCTGGTTTCAAACCCCTGAGCTCAAGTGATCTGCCCATCTCGGCCTCCCAAAGTGCTAGAATTACAGGCATGAGCCACCATGTCAGTCCTAATTTTTGTATTTTTAGTAGAGACGGGGTTGGGGTTTCACCACATTGGTCAGGATGACTTAACTCCTGACCTCAAGCAATCTGCCCTCCTTGGCTTCCCAAAGTGCTGGGATTACAGGTGTGAGCCACCATGTCTGGCCTGGGCACAGGTTTTCAGTGAGAGCCCAGAGGGCACTGATGCCCTCACTCCTTATCAATACCAATGATGAGAACAGGGCTCCGAGCAGGGAGAGTAGTGGGGAAGGGGGCAGCCAGGAGACAGTGGGGCCCAGACCTGCTCTTCCCCCCACCATCCTTCCCCTCTCCTCTTCTCTTTACAATTTAAATTTTTTTTTTTTTTTTTTTTTTGAAGACCAGGGTCTCACTCTGTTGCCCAGCCTGGATGATCATGGCTCACTGTAGCCTCAGCCCCCTGGTTTCAGGCGATCCTCCTGCCTCAGACTCCTGAGTAGCTGGGACTACTGGTGTTCACCATCACACCCAGCTAATTTTTTTTTTTTTAATTATTTTTTGTAGACACAAAGCTTTTACCATGTTGCCCAAGCTGGCCTTGAACTCCTGGGCTCAGGCGATCCTCCCCGCTTGGCCTCTCACTGTTGGGATTATAGGCATGAGCCATTGTACTTGGTCTACAGTTTAATATATATATATATATATTTTTTTTTTGAGACGGAGTTTCACTCATGTTACCCAGGCTGGAGTGCAATGGCGCGATCTCGGCTCACCGCAACCTCTGCCTCCTGGGTTCAGGCAATTCTCCTGCCTCAGCCTCCTGAGTAGCTGGGATTACAGGCACGCACCACCATGCCCAGCTAATGTTTTGTATTTTTAGTAGAGACGGGGTTTCACCATGTTGACCAGGATGGTCTCGATCTCTTGACCTTGTGATCCGCCCACCTCAGCCTCCCAAAGTGCTGGGATTACAGGCTTGAGCCACCGCACCCGGCCAGTTTAATATTTTAAATTATTATTTTTTCATTATGGAAAAGTTCAGACAAATACAGAAAATAGAATAATATGATAAACTCCATTAGCCAGCACCCAACATCAACAATTAGCAATAGTCAATCAGATTTCCCCTAAAGACCCCACTCTCCTGCTATTGGATGGTTTATGGTTTTGAAGCAAATCCTACCTAGACTTACCTGGAAATACTTTATTATGTCTCTAAAACATAAGAATTTATTGTAACAAAATTTTTTTTTTTTTTTTTTTTTTTTTTAAGACAGAGTCTCACTCTGTCTCCCAGGTTGGAGTACAGTGGCACGATCTTGGCTCACTGCAACCTCCGCCTTCCAGGTTCAAGCGAATCTCCTGCCTCAGCCTCCCCAGTAGCTGGGATTACAGGCGTGTGCCACCAGGCCTGGCTAATTTTTTTGTATTTTTAGTAGAGACATGGTTTCACCATGTTAGCCAGGATGGTCTCAATTTCCTGACCTTGTGATCCACCCACCTCAGCCTCCCAAAGTGCTGGGATTACAGGCATGAGCCACTGCACTGGGCCTGTAACAAAATCTTTCAAGGCTTAAACGCCTATCATCTGCAAATTTTTGGGCAAATCCATTAATAGATGGCTCAGATGAGCAAACCAGTGCAGTGGTTGCTAAAACCTGTTGGCCAAATGGGGCTGGTGATCTCCTAGCCACTGGAATCCTCGAGGGCACGTGTGTTAAAAATACAGATCCCTGGCTGGCGCCTTGGGTCACACCTGTAACCCCAGCACTGTGGGAGGATGAGGAGCGAGGATCGCTCCAGGCTGGGAGTTTGAGACCAGCCTGGGCAACACAGGGAGAACCCCATCTCTACAAAAAATACCGGGCTTGGTGGCACACACCTGTAGTCCCAGCTACTTAGGAGGCCTAGGTGGGAGGATCACTTAAGGCCAGGAGTTCAAGGCTTCAGTGCGCTATGAGTTGCCTGGGAATAGCCACCAACTCCAGACTGGGCGACAGAGCAAGACTGTGTCAGTAAAAAAAAAAAAAAAAAGAAAAAAGAAAGAAAGGGAAGGAAGGAAAGGAAAGAAAAACCACACACAGACAGGCAGATCCCCCGACTGAGCTTGAGCTCTGGGGACCCTTACTGAAGAGGTCTGGGTAGGACCTCCTCGCCTCCCCAGGGGAGTATGCGGCGTGGGCCTGCCAGCGTGGGTGACCCCGGGGGCTGTGTATGGGTGGGGACGCACTCCGAACTGAGCCCACAGGGCACTGTCCCCCTGCAGATGTTCGGGCAGCGGCGCAGCGCGCAGGCGCTGGAGCTGGCGCACATGCTCTACTACCGCAGCACGTCCAACAACTCGGAGCTGCTCAGCGCCCTGGCCCTGCGCGCGCAGGATGAGCACACCAAGGAGGCGCTGCTGGCTCACAGTTTCCTGGCCCGGCGGCCAGGGGGCACGCCAGGCCCACTCGAAGGTAGGACACGGCCTTGAGACCCTGTGCCCAGGGGCCACACCCCCACGAGGCCCCGCCCCAGTGAGACGTCCCCACCCCCACTTCCTACGGGTGGACCTGACAGATTTGCCTCAGCAGATAGGACCTCCGAATTCAGGCTCCGATCTTGGTCCCTGATGTGACCGCCCTTTCCTGACCTCAGCCTGGTTGGGACCCTTGGCTCAATGGCACGGCCCCCTCCTGGCACACTTTACTCCACCTGAGCTCACACTCTCCCTACAAGAGAACCTGCGCCTCCCTGTGTGGGCCCCAGGTGGTCCCCTTCCCTACAGGAGCCTCCACCTTCCCTGCCCAAGAGCCTCTGACTTGTCCCTGGACGAGAGCCCCAGATCTGGGCCTTCTGACCCTCTTGGGCCTCCCCAGCCTTGTTCCGCTCCCCTCCAAGCTTCAAGTTCACCCATAGACTTCTCCTAAACCCAGACCCTTCCTATTCTTTGCCGTACGCCTCCTCGCTGATCCCCCAAATCTTCCCCGATCTCAATGTGACCTCGGAACACCTGCCTCTCCCCTTGCAGAGACCTCCACGTGGCTCCGGTTAGAGGTGGAGAACTGGCTTCTAGCCAAGTCAGGCTGTGAGGTGGCCTTCAACGGAACTCGGGCCCTGGCGCATCTGCGGGCCCTGACCCCCAGCATGGGATTGTTCCCACCCCCAGGTTTCCCCAAACTAGACCCATTGGCTCCAATCACTTCCGAACCCCCGCAGGCCACACCCAGCAGTAACAACCCCTGAGTAGAACCTACCTCCCTGCCCCGTCAGCAGGCTAGGAACTAAGCCCTGCCTGCTTCGCGACAGGCTGTCAATTACAGTTATTATACTTTTTCACTCCAACTTCTAATAACTGACAGGTAATTATTTTTGCTACACTGTGTGCTTAAGCAAAGCAGCCAATCAAAATAGCCAGCAGTTGCTAAGTTACCCCCGCCCCTTCGATGAACAGCCAATCAAAGCGATTTAGCTCTGCTTCTATTTCATTTCTTAGTCCCACCCTTACCATAAACATTCGAACGTGGGTTGGCTGAGGAGCTGGGGTGTCTGCCAATCACAGTTGCTCGACTCTGGCTTCTGCAAACCGCCAGGTAGAGTTGTTAAAACCGTGCCCTCCCGAGACTATATATCATTGTCTTTTTTAGCCCTCTCCAGGCAAACTGCCCATCATGTGCACCAAGGCCGCTCAGCCCCGCCTTCTGGCAAACGGCCAGTGACAGCTGCTGGGTTCCATCAACCTTGGGCAGCCGGCTGTCGCTGCAGGGAAGCAACCAATAAGAATTTCTAAAGGAAACCTGATCTTGCTATCAATTGCTGCTGCTTACATGGCAGGCCAGCTGGTCAGCTGCTGATCAGGGTGTCTAGGCTGAAAGGGTTAGGGGACCTTGTGCTAGGTAGGTGAACCAGAAACCACCCTCGCCGCCAAGACTCGCTCCCAACCTGGCTCCCCAGCAATCTCAGGTGCCTTCCTCGCCCAGGTCCTTCACCCTTTCTACAGAAACTACCTCGGTCTGGATCTCCCCACCACCAGCAGCCCGTGCAATATTTATTGGTCTATCAATTTCTCCCGTCTCTCCTCTCCCAAAGTAATAAATCATGTTTAATAAGCCTGGATGAGGCTACTCTCAAAACACGGCCTTTAGGATAACGCTGCTCTGTAGGAGCAGTTAAAAAATTATTTTAAAGGCCGGGCGCGGTGGCTCACGCCTGTAATCCCAGCACTTTGGGAGGCCGAGGCGGGTGGATCACGAGGTCAAGAGATCGAGACCATCCTGGTCAACACGGTGAAACCCCGTCTCTACTAAAAATACAAAAAATTAGCTGGGCATGGTGGTGCGTGCCTGTAATCCCAGCTACTCAGGAGGCTGAGGCAGGAGAATTGCCTGAACCCGGGAGGCGGAGGTTGCGGTGAGCTGAGATCGCGCCATTGCACTCCAGCCTGGGTAACAAGAGCGAAACTCCGTCTCAAAAAAAATAAATAAATAAAAATAAAAAATATTTTAAAACAATATCTGGATGAGTGGGATGGCTGCAGGAGTTGGAGGGAAGGAAAGCATTTGAATTCTGGAAAAAAGAGAGGGACTCTTGACTAGGTCTTGGGGTCCCAGACAGAGAAAGCTATAGTCCTAAAGAGATGCTAGGTTTGAGGTTGGTGAAACAAAGATGGTCACAGAAGAGGATTTTTTTTTTTTTTTTTTTTTTTGAGGCAGAGTTTCGCTCTTATTGCCCAGGTTGGAGTGCAATGGCACGATCTCGGCTCACTGCAACCTCCGTCTCCCGGGTTCAAGCGATTCTCCTGCCTCAGCCTCCAGAGTACCTGGGATTACAGGCATGCTCCACTATGCCTGGCTAATTTTGTATTTTTAGTAGAGATGGGGTTTCTCCATGCTGGTCAGGCTGTCCATGAACTCCTAGACCTCAGGTGATCTGCCACCCGGCCTCCCAAAGTTCTGGGATTACAGGCGTGAGCCACCGTGCCAGGCTGGAAGAGGATAGAAGGACCTGATTCCCGAGGAGTCCCAGGACCTGATGAACAGAGGAGATAGGGTAGTCATGTACAGTTGTGCAGATTTTTTTTTTTTTTTTTTTTTTAGAGGGAGTCTTGCTCTGTCACCCAGAGAAGGGAAGGCCCAGGCTCTTAGATCTGTGGGAGGGAAGAGGTGCCTGGGTCGGGGCTCCTGTGTCCTTGGGAGGAAGGGGTTGGGGGCTGGGAGATGGGCATTCTGAGGGCTGAGCAGCTGGTAGTAGGGACCCTGTTAGGTTCAGGAGAAGTCAAGCGTGCGCAGCCTGGGTCCCGGGAGGCAGAAGGAAGGAAGGAGATCAAAGCAGAGCCCGCGGTTAAACAGTTTTATTTTTCTGGAGGGCGCGCGGCGTGGGGCCGGGAGCGGGTGGGGGCAGCCGGGCGAGGCGGGGCGCTCACTCCCGCTTCCGCAGGTGGATGTAGATGATCCCGCTGACCAGGGCGAGGGGGAAGGCCACCCAGGCCAGGGCGAAGCAGTAACCGAAGCTGCCCCCTCGCGGGTGCTTCGCCAGGATCTCTTCGACGTGAATGGCGTAGATCAGGGCCCCGGTAAACACCGCCACGCCTGGAGAAGTCGGAAACCATGCGTCACGCAGTACCCTCCAGGAAAACTACATTTCCCAACATCCCCGGGGGGGGGGGGGACAAAGAAGCGCCGGAGGGCGAGTGGGCAGCACCGCTGCCTGCTGGGAGTTGTCGTTCTCTTCCCCAGCGCGGTGCAGCTGCAGCGCGGCCTTGGGTGACTGATTCAATTATCTCTCTAGGTTGCATTTGCCCTTCCGTAAAATGGGACTATAATATCTCTCTGTCCATCCAAGGAATATTTTTGAGTGTGTTTCTATAAGCCAAACGTGTAATCGTAGATCAATAAAGCAAGAGAGAGGCTTTGCAAGAACCTAGGGAGATGCTTCCCAAACTGAGGACTATGATTAAGTTAGCCCTTTGCACCTGAAGTCAAAATATTGAAAAATAAGCAAAACTCCCTGATGTGTCTGATGCACAATATGCACGCGAGAAACAGCAGCTGGCTGACATAAATGCCATTACTCTTATGATTCAGAGATCTCTACTGAGGTGCTAATTAGCTTATCCCCTCACCTCACCCCCAATTCCTGGGATCGAAACTATTTACCTGTTACCAAGACTATGAAACTTCTTCCCCAGCCCTGGCTCCCTGAAGCCCTAAGTTCCCTAATGACTCATAAGCACAAGCCACAACTATCATTAGCCACTAAAAACTACAAGTCCCAGCAATCCCCTGGGACAGAGAGGTAGCCCACAGAGGCACCTCCTGTGGCTCCTGGGGTGTTGAAAATTGTTTTCTTCTACAAGAGGCCCATTCTCAGGGCCCCCAGCATCTTGACGCACCCCACTCCCTTCTGCTCAATTATTGGGGAGTTAGGGGTGGGGAGGGGCAGTGCTCACTGGTGCAAAGCTGGCAGAGGCCGGTGGCATAGAAGAGGCCTCCTCGTCGCATGGTGTAGAGCTGGAACATGAACAGGATGAAGGACAGACAGCAGAGGATGAGGGAGAGCACCATGAGGACCTGCACCGCCTTCAGCCAGCCTGCAGTAAAGGAGGACACAGAGGGGGACGTCATGGTGGGTCCAGAGTTCCAGCTCCACCTGCTTGCTCACCATGTGACCTTTCTCTGCCCCATCCCTGCTCCCCTTTAGAGGGGAGCTTAGATACTTAGATGTATCACATTGACCTTGAGCCCTGTGAGCTTGCTAAATTCTCTTCTCAGTTCTAGTAGTTGCTTTGAAGATTTTTTTTTTTTTTTTTTTTGAGACCAGGTCTTGCTCTGTCATCTAAGCTGGAGTGTAGAGGCACAATCATGGCTCACTGCGGCCTCATCCTCCTGGGCTCAAGCAATTCTCTCACCACTTCATCCCAAGTAGTTGGGACCACAGGCACAAGCCACCACACCTGGGTAATTTTAAAATTTTTTGTAGAGACAGGGTATCCCTATGTTGCCCAGGCTGGTCTTGAACTCTGGGGCTCAAGTGATCACCCCTCCTCAGCCTCCCAAGGTGCTGGGATTACAGGCATGAGCCACTGTCCCTGTCCACTTTGCAGAATTTTAAAGGATTTTCTACATAAACAGTATGTTTAGTGGGAATAGAGACATTTTTTCCTAATTCATTTCCCATGACTTTTATTTCTTTTTCTTACCTAGTTGCATTGGCAACTCCAGCAAAACGTTGAATTGAAGTGGTGAGAGCAGGCCACATGCTTTAATCTTAGTTTTGCATTCAATCTTTCACACAGAACTTTACATAGATGCAGCATATCTATAACTTTACTTTAGAACTCCAATGCACCTGGCTGGCCCCACCCCTTTAAGACCTTTTTTTTTTTTTTTTTTTGAGATGGAGTCTCACGCTTGTGCAGGCTGGAGTGCAGTGGTGCAATCTCGGCTGACTGCAACCTCCAGCTCCAGGGTTCAAGTGATTCTCCTTCCCCAGCCTCCCGAGTAGTCAGGATTACAGGAGTGCACCACCACACCTGGCTAATTTTTGTATTTTTAGTAAAGTCGAGGTTTCACGGTGTTGGCCAGGCTGGTCTTGAACTCCTGACCTCAGGCGGTCCACCCACCTTAGCCTCCCAAAGTGCTGGGATTACAGGCATAAGCCACTGCGCCCAGCCCCCTTTAGAACCTTAAAGTGGTTTCAGCCCCATCCCCTGGGAACTTGGATAAATTGGTCCCAGGCATCCATTCAGAGCACCACCCCCATCTCCTTAGAGCTTTGGAAACATAATCTAGTCTTCTCAGAATCTTAGAGCTTTCTTTCTATTCCTTAAACCTATAGCATGCTGTCTCACCCTTTCTGAGTCAGAGGAGGAGGCTTTTCTCTATATGGCCTCTTCAAAACAGGAGGTACTGACCAGGCACAGTGGCTCACGCCTGTAATCCCAGCATTTTGGGAGGCTGAGGCAGGTGGATCACCTGAGGTCAGGAGTTCGAGACCAGCCTGGCTAACATGGTGAAACCCTGTCTCTACTAAAAATACAAAATTGGCTGGGGGTGGTGGCGCACATCTGCACTCCCAGCTGCTCGGGAGGCAGAGGTTGCAGTGGGCCGAGATAGAGCCACTGCACTCCAGCCTGGGCAAGAGCAGCAAAACTCCATCTCAAAAAAAAAAAAAAAGAACAAGAGGTAGGTACATCCAGACAGGCGGGACATGCATCAGCCCTAGGCATTCAACCCCTCAGGCCTGGACCCCGCCCACTCCATCTTTGAGGGCTTCCCAATTCTCTGTCCTCTGAGGACACTAGGGGTTTCCCTTCCCCTTTGCAGACCAGCCCTGCCCCCTCACCCCTCACCGTTCTCGCTGACGTTACTGCAGGCCCACGTTTTGTTTTCATTGTTCCATGTGCAGTCATACCAGAGATTCAGGGACTCTTTCCCAGGGAGAGTCCACCAGGACTGGGATGGACAGAGAATGAAACAAGGGGCAGGGTTAGGGAAGGAGAGGGGATGGGGTCATGGAGACTGTGGGGAGGGTTAGGAAAAGGGCGAGGTGTCTGAGCTGGGGCAGAACTGGGGAGAGCTAGGATTTAATGTGAAAGGGGGTGGGGTCAGAACAGGGAGGAGGCATTGGAGGTAGAGCTAAAAGGGTCAATCTGGTGGCTCAGGCCTGTCATCCCAGCACTGTGGGAGGCTGAGGTGGGTGGGTCAGTTGAGGCCAAGGGTTCGAGACCAGCCTTGGCAACGAGATGAAACCCCATCTCTACTAAAATACAGAAATTCGCCGGGCATGATGGTGGGTGCTGGTAATCCCAGCTGCTTGGGGGACGCTGAGGCAGGAGAATCGCTTGAACCCAGGAGGCCGAGGTTGCAGTGAGCCGAGATCGAATCACTGCACTCCAGCCTGGGGGACAGAGTGAGACCCTGTTTCAAAATAAGTAAAATAAATACTAGGTAAAAGAGGCGGGGCCAGAGTGTTTTTAGAGGAGGGGCGTGGCGGGATTGTGCAGGGGAGCAGAAGAGCCCTGAGCTCCAAGTAGGCTTACCTTGTCCAAGGTGGCCACGAAAAGCAGGATGAGAATGAGGATGTGAAGGGCCGAGACCACCAGCAAGAGGAGCGACATGGCTGCAGTGGAAGTCTGGGGAGGGGGAGCAGGGGACAGAGTCTCAAGAGGTTGGCACAGGCCAGGCACAGTGACTCATGCCTATAATCTCAGCCCTTGGGAGGCAGAGGCAGGAGGATCACCTGAGGTCAGGAGATGGAGACCAGCCTGCCCAACATGGTGAAACCCCATCTCTACTAAAAATACAAAATTAGCTGGGCGTGGAGGCGCGTGCCTGTATTCCCAGCTACTCGGGAGGCTGAGGCAGGAGAATCACTCGAACCCGGGAGGCGGAGGTTGCAGTGAGCAGAGATTGTGTCATTGCACTCCAACCTGGGCGACAGAGCAGGACTCTGTCTCAAAAAAAAAAAAGACGTTGGCACAAAGGTAGGTGAGATATCTCCTGATGGAGGAAGGGCTTCGGTGCAGACTTCTGGGTCTCTCAGGGAGGAGGGGACTGGGGCCTGGATTCCTGAGTTCTTCATGGGCTGCAGGGGTGGAAAGGGCCAGAGATGGACTCTTGGGGTCCCGGAATGAGGAGGATTAGCAATGTGGCTCTTTTCTCCCCAGAGCCCTGTCTCTGGGTACATACAGGCCAGATAGTGAAAATTCAAGTTGAGACCCCTGCCTTGCACCCCGATGTATCAGGAACGAGGAGCTGCCCTCAGCAACAGGCATCCTTGACTCACACCACTCCTCTCCTGGGGTGAGGGGAGGAGGGGGACCTGGTGAGTCATCTGGTGACTCATCCCACCCCCCTGCCTCTAAGCACCAGGGAAACCCCAGCCCCTGGCGATGTCCACAAGGTCCTCACCCCACCCTGCTGCCAGACTGGTGCCTGCTGGACATCTTCTGGAGGAAATGGATGAGATTCGTGCTGGGGGGAAGAGAGGCCTGAGAAGAAGGAGTTAGCCTCCCAGGACCCTTCGGTGCCCAGGAACGGAGGACGTAGAGGTCTCCCAGACTTGGGGTGTTGTCATGCAATTCCTGATTTTAGGGCCCTCAGAGGAGAGTGGACACGGCTCAGGAAAAACTGCACAAAGTTTTCTCGTGGAGGGCTCTGCGGGACCCCAAAACTTTGCCCAGCCCCACCCCTTCCTATATTCCCATCTCAAGTACTAGGAGATCACTTATTAAGTTACAAGGATTTCCAAGAGTGGAGGGATCTCTCCCAGCCTGGGGGTGTCCTTCCCAAACTGCTACATTCCCAAATAAATTAAGAAGTCTCAGGCCGGAATAACGGACTGGAAACTTACCGAGAGCTGCGAAAGAAGTCAGAGCTGCAGTCGGGAGTCTCGTCCCTCGCTCGGGCCTCCGTGCCCCGCCCTTCTCCTCCCTCCTTCCACCCTCCGGAGGCCCCCCCTACCCCCGACTCCCTGGCCGCCTTCCTCCCTCCCTCGCTCTCTTCCAATCCGGAACCCTTTCTTTCTCGCTCGCTCTCCTTATGCCTCTATTCTCCCCCTCCTGCCCTCACTTTCTGGGCCTCTTCTCTCTTGCTCCCGTTTTTCTTTATGCCCTCCTCTTAATACATACTGACCCTTTTATACCCACCCTCACCGCACCCAGCTGAGGTCAGCTGCCAGGCACTGGTCAGTGGGAGGGCCCAGGCACTCCGGTTCCTCTTTCTTTGGGCCCCCACCCAATCCCCCCAGACAGTTATCGTCTGGGGCTCCCTCCCAGGGTTGAGATGAGAGACTCCTGGAATGGGGCCCTCGGGTGGGGCAAGCGTCAGGAGTGGGAGGGCCCGATTCTTAGGACACTTGGGTCTTGAGATCTTGTCCTGGGACGGGATGTCTGCTTTATCTGATGGAGCTTAGGGCTGGAGAGGAGTCTGGGAAAGGAGGCCAGATTTCTGTGGCATGGTTGGAGGTTGGGCTGGTGAAGCTGGCCCCGTGGTGAGGGTCAGAGGATGGGAGGTGAAATTTGTGAAACTCGGCAATGCACGGTGACTCGCGCCTGTAATCTCAGCACTTTGGGAGGCTGAGGCGGGCGGATCACTTGAGCCCCAGAGTTCGAGACCAGCCTGGCCAACATGATGGAACTCTCTCTCTACTAAAAATACAAAAATTAGCCGGGCATGGTGGCCTGCGCCTGTAATCCCAGCTACTCTTGGGACTGAGGCAGGAGAATCCCTTGAATTCGAGGTGGATGCTGCAGTGAGTCGAGATTGCACCGCTGCACTCCAGCTGGGCAACAGAAGGAGACTCTGTCTCCAAAAAAAAAAAAAAGGAAATGTGTGAAACTCTGGAATGGGGAGGAGGTGGAAGTTAAGGATCCCAGCGCCATCATTTCCTGGCTCAGTTACCTTAATACAATTCTTTCACCCATCTGGTTTCCAGTATCTTAGTCTATATCGAGAGAATAACAACACTGACAAAATACTAATACTGATAATAATAATTCTGATACTTATGCTGAATGAATACGGTAATACCAATAGCAGCACACTCCCACACCTAACCTGTTCCTTACTTCATCACACATTTATTGGACATCTACTCTGATCTGGGAGTTAATAATGAAGGCAGACATGAGCCCTGCTGGTATTACAGAGTTTGTCTTCTGGGAGAGGGAGACCAACAAGAGAAAACATAGCGGCGATGAAGATAAATTTCAGATAGGGTAAGTGCCTTGAAAAATAAATACAATAGGCTGGCGCAGTGGCTCACACCTGCAATCCCAGCAATTTGGGAGGCCGAGGCCGGCAGATCAGACCTGAGGTCAAGAGTTCAAGACCGGCCTGGCCAACGTGGTGAAATGTTGTCTCTACTAAAAATACAAAAATTAGCCAGGCATGGTAGCAGGCGCCTGTAGTCCCAGCTACTAGGGAGGCTGAGACAGGAGAAATGCTTGAATTCGGGAGGCGGAGGTTGCACTGATTGTGCTACTGCATTCCAGCCTGGGTGACAAGGTGAGACTCCCATCTCAAAAAAAAAAAAAAAGAAAAGAAAAAGAAAAATACAATATTAAATCAAATAGAGTGATGGAGATAATGACGGGATGTGGGGGAGACTACTTGAAACAGGGTAATCAGGGAAGGCCTCTTGGAGGAGGTAACATTTGAGCGGAGACCTGAAGACAGGAGTTATTTGAACGCAGGGGTGGGGGAGCGGTGGGGGCAGCTTGGGAAGAGGAAGTACAAAAGCTCTTAAAGCTTTTGAGAACAAGCTCAGGTTGTTTAGGGGCAGACAGAAGGGCCAGTGTGGCTGGAGCACAGGGAGGCAGAGGGAGTGGTGAGAAGGGAAATCAAAGAGTGCCCTTGAGGACTAGAGGAGGAATTTGGATTTCATTCTCAGTGCAGTGGAAAGCCATTAGGTTTTAACAGAAGTGTAGTACCAAAGATTTTTTGTTGTTGAGATGCAGTTTCGCTCTGTCATCCAGGCTGGAGTCCAGTGGCATGATCTTGGCTCACTGCAACCTCTGCCTTCCGGGTTCAAGTGATTCTCCTGCCTTAGCCTCCCAAGTAGCTGGGATTACAGGTGCTTGCCACCATGCCCAGCTAATTTTTGTATTTTTAGTAGAGACGGGGTTTCACCATGTTGGCCAGGCTGGTCTCAAACTCCTGACCTCCAGTGATGTGCCTGCCTTGGCCTCCCAAAGTGCTGGGATTACAGGCATGAGCCACCATGCCTGGCCCCAAAGGTGTAATGTATACTATTATTTTTGTTTATTTTGGGGATATTAGGGTGGGGCGGTGATGACTACTACATACATGAATCTCTTGGGAGGGGACCAAGTGTCCGGGACTCTGATTGAGAGCAGGGGTATTCAAATCCTGGATCCAGGGAAGGGAACTGGATGATGGACGGGATGGGCATGGTGGGATGTCTGGGTATCTGATGGGGCCAGAGCTGGGTTTGGGATAGCTGTTGCTGATTTGGGCTCCCTGAGGGGGTGAGGGATGGACAGTTCAGTGCCTGGCTGGGTGCCCCGAGACCTGGAAGCTGGAATACCAGTATAGCACAGATTCCAGAGCCACACTGGTTGGACTAAAAATCCAAGCTGTTTTACTCATTGGCTGCGTGATTTTGGGCAAGTTACTAATAACTTCTCTATGCCTCAGTTTCTTCATCTGAAAAAAGAGATAACAGTAAATACATTATAAGGTAGTTCTCAGGGTAGTGCTTGGCCCACTGTAAGTACTGTATGTGCTCATCATTTCAGGCATTAGGGGGTACCGTGATTCAGGATTTCTAGGAGTTGGGGAAGGGGCAAATTCTTGGGTCCATTGGGTCTCAAGGCTAAAGCCAGGAATCCAAAAGGAGGGTCCCTGGGGTAGGAAAATAAGTAGTCCCAAACTTAGGTGCCTAAGTGGGACAGAGACTGGGGGTCTGCACTCAGATTCCTAAGGAAGTTGCAAAGTCTGGGTCACTGAAGGAAAAATTAGGGGCTGGGGAGCCATGTGTTCTTCTTGGAGTGCAGGGAAAGGGGGCTCCACCTTCTTGGGAGGAGTAGGGGTAGCCAGGGGCTAGGAAGATGGAAACTTGGGCCGGTGAGGTGAAAAACACGAGTCTAGGACTCAGAATCAAGTTCCCTAGGTGGAACTGGCGCCAGGCTTGGGTACTCTGGGGATATTACAGGGCTCCCCACGGTAGGGCTATGTAGAAGGGGAAGAATCAGGGGATCTGAGGCCCCTCCTGGGCCTTGGAGATTATGAGGTGAGCTGAGCTGAGCTGAGCGAAAGCGGGCCGCTTCCTCCCACAGGAAACCGCAGGCGTCGGGCACACCCAGCCTGCAGGGAGAGGCGCTCACTGCCCGCCTGCTAGCCCGGGAAGGCCCACGTGAGTAACAGCCGCCTCGGAGGGGGCGTGCCTTACAGAGCGAGTGGGTGTAACCAAGAGGGGGCGTGGCCGGAAAAGCGGGGACGGCACGAACGCCCGAAGCCCCGCCCACTTCCGCCTCTCAGCGCGCGGACGCGGTAGGCGGCGAAGGGCTTTTGGCGGCTTCCCGGGAAGCCGTTGATCGCGCTTGCGTACTGCTGAGGCTGTGGTGAGCGCTACTTCTCCTCACAACTCGCGGCTTCGGCACCGCCTTCCTTCCTGTGAATCCTTAATCTAATGTGGTATTAGCTTAAGACAGGCATCTCTTGGGCTCCGTCTAGAAGGACTTCGGCCTGGCTTCAAGGACTTCCATAAAGGTCCCCGCAGGCTCTTTCAGCTCCCGCCGCTTCCAGGTCCGCGGTACTCCTGAGACCTCAGCCTCGAGCTCCCCAGGACCATCCGACCTCCCCCAGGCCGTCCAGGCCTGAGGGCTTCCCGATTAGCCCGCCCTTCACCGCCCTCTCACCAGGCCCCACGTAAGGCCTTCCAAACCCGGCCCTCGCAGCCCGCCCCTTACGGGGACGCCCCTCCCTTCGCCAGTCCCGAGGCCCCGCAGTTTACAGGTGTCTTTGCCCCTGCCGTCGTCAGCCCGGAAGCCCCGCCCTTTACAGGTCCCCGTCGGCTCCAAAGCCCCGCCCCTCGGAGTTCGTCCCACTTTCTCTCCTCGCAGTCTCAGCCCCGCCCATCATAGCTCCGTACGCCCCGCCCCTCGCAGGACTCAGCTCACAGCCCCGCCCCTCACGGGCCCTCCTGGCTCCGCCCCTCTCAGAACCTCCCCGCCCATTAGTTCATCCTTTTTTTTTTTGCGACAGAGTCTTGCTCTGTCGCCCAGGCTGGAGTGCAGTGGCGCGATCTCAGCTCACTGCAACCTCCACCTCCCGGGTTCGAGCGATTCTCCTGCCTCAGCCTCCCGAGTAGCCGGGACTACAGGCACGCGCCACCACGCCCCGCTAATTTTTTGTACTTTTAGTAGAGGCGGGATTTCACCATGTTGTCCAGGCTGGTCTCCATCTCCTGACCTCAGGTGACCCGCATGCCTCGGCCTGCGAAAGTGGTGAGATTACAAGCGTGAGCCACCGCGCCCCACCTCGCCCATCAGTTCTAAGTCCGCGGGAACCCTGCAGGTCTAGCCTCGCAGCCTTCTCTGCCCCTCCTCCCGTAGTTTCTCCCGCGGCCTTGGTCCCGCCCCGGCTGCTGTCCTCAGGCCTCATTGGTCCCTTATCTCCCCAGTAACCAGATAACAACACTGAGCTTGGAGTACCAAGAACAGGTCAGGCCCGTGAGCAGGTAGGGCCCCCGACTCCCCCAAACCTGCCCAAACCACCTACAGCAGGCCCGGGGTTCCCCCTCCCCTGCGACCCAACAGCCCGGCCTCGGATATCCGGAGAGCCCTCGGATATCCTGTTCCCTTCCAACCTCGCGCCAGAGTCAGAGCCAGAGATGCAAGACCCACAGTGTGAGAGGTGGGAGGACGGGAGAGATGTG
This sequence comes from Sapajus apella, assembly GCF_009761245.1. Classification (NCBI taxonomy): domain Eukaryota; kingdom Metazoa; phylum Chordata; class Mammalia; order Primates; family Cebidae; genus Sapajus; species Sapajus apella. The sequence continues at coordinate 688,884 of NW_022437160.1, forward strand.
GGAGCGGACTGAGATAGGTCTCCCTCCAACCCTTCTTGGAGGAATGAGGTCAGCGCGGTTCTAGGGCCACCCCCTTGCAATTCCCAGTCGCTTGCAGTTCATCGACCACCTCCTTTGGGCCCTCGCCCGCCTGCTCTCTGAAGGGTCTATGTCCATCCCTACAGGAGGCCAGCCCTTTTGGGCCAGGATGCCTTTGGGACGCCCGGCAGGGAGTGCCCGCTCCGAGGAGGGAAGCGAGGCCTTTCTGGAGGGAATGGGTAATTCATTCATTCTTTGTTTCGTTCGCCCATTTCTTTTCCAGCCCTTAGCTTTCCCAAGTTCCAAGTCCTATAGGGAGGGGGAGAGTGTCCGTCCAGGAGCACCCTGTGGTGGGAACAGATATGCACCCTAAGGGAGGCAAGGTGGGCACCATAGTGGGTGGGCCAAGTGTGGGGAGTGGGGCAGGCTGGAGACTTCAGGCAGCAGGAGAAGTTTGAGTGGGGCCCAGCACTCCCTGTAGGAATTGCCAAAGGGAGAAGGAGGGAAGGGTGTTTCTGCAGGGATAACAGAATGTGGATAGAGCAGGCTTCCTCAAACCTGGGTGCTGTTGACTCTTGGGGTGGGATAATTCTTTGTTGTGGGGGCTGTCCTGTGTGTTGTAGAATGCCAAGCAGTGTCCATGGCCTCTGGATACTCTGGTACTCACTGGATACCAGTAGCACCCCCCCTTCCCCACAAGTCGTGACTAACAAATGTCTCTAGGCTGGGCGTGCTGGCTCATGCCTGTAATCCCAGCACTTTGGGAGGCTGAGGAAGGAGGATCACTTGAGCCCAGGAGTTCGAGACCAGCCTGAGCAACACAGTGAGACATCATATCTACAAAAAAATAAAATGAGCCAGGTGTGGCATACACCTGTAATCCCAGCTACTCGTGAGGCTGAGGTGGGAGGATCCCTTGAGCCCGAGAGGTAGAAGCTGCAGTGAGCTGAGATTGTGCCACCGAGCTCCAGCCTGGGGGACAGAGTGAGACCCTGTCTGGAAAAAATAAGTCTCTAGACATTGCCAAGTGTTTTTGGAAGGCACAATCACCCTCTGATTGAAAACTACTGGGCCTTTGGAGGCGGGGAGCGTGTGGGCAAGACCGGAGAGGTGGGTAAGGTCAGGTCACTTGGGGCCTTGGAGCCAGGCTGAGGGGCTGAGACTTTGTTCTGTGGGTACTGGGGCATCATGGGAGGCCTGTGAGGGGTATGGGCAGTTGTGGGTGGGGTAGGGTCAGCTGTGGGTGTAGAGAGACCCTCTGGGACTGTGGGGGAAGGCTGGAAGTTGAGAGAAAGGCTGGGGTGATGGTCCAGGTAGAAGAGGATGAGGCTGAGCCCAGGGGATGGGCTGAGAGAGGGAGGAGGCAAGAGGATGGGGCTGAGGGCTGCTGATGGTGGGGCGGAAAAGGAGGGAGGGAGCAAGAGCTTTCCCAATTCTAGGTGGTGTGCCCAGGTCCCAGAGGACCCAGAGGCCTTCCAGAAGTGCCCTCTGGTGGGATGGGAGTGGCTTTTAGGGAAAAAAAATCCTGAGTTCAGTTTTGAGTATGGAGGGATGAGGAAGCTTGAGGGATCCCAGAACTGAGGTTCAGTCCTAGAGGGGTGCTGGGGGCTGGGTCTGCAGTTCATTTGCAGTTTGTGAGACCCCAGAGGGAGCAGAATTCCCAGGTCCTTGGCTGGAAGGAGCTGGTGGTCGGGATCCCTGCTGAGTCCCTTGGCTGGCCCTGTTCTCAGTGGATTGGGAGCTGAGTCGACTGCAGCGACAGTGCAAGGTGATGGAGGGGGAGAGGCGGGCCTACAGCAAGGAAGTCCACCAGCGCATCAACAAGCAACTGTGAGCCTGTGCCTGGGCCCTGAGCTGGGGAGGGAGGCAGGCTGGACTCCTGGGTCTGAGTGGGAAGTGCAGGAGCAGTGTGTCCGGCCTTTAGGGATGCTGAGTTCTGCTCTCTTGCTGGCCCCTCTTCCATGTCCCTGCCTGGGTAGCGAGGAGATCCGGCGCTTGGAGGAGGTACGCGCCAATCTCCAGGTGCAGATCAGTGCAGCCCAGAACCAGGTCAAGCGGCTTCGGGACAGCGAGCGGCTGGAGAACATGGACCGCCTGCTGAAGGGCCGGGTCCAGGTGCAGGCGGAGGTCGAGGAGCTGCAGGAGCAGACCAGGGCCCTGGACAAACAGGTGGGTTCTGAGGTGGGTTTCTGCAAATCCTACTTACACGGGCAAGTGTTGTAACCTCCCTGAGCCTTAGCTTCCTCATGTGAAATCAGGCTATGAGGCCGGGCGCGGTGGCTTTTGCCTGTAATCCCAGCATTTTGGGAGGCTGAGGCGGGCAGATCACTTGAGGTCGGAGTTCAAGACCAGCCTGGCTAACGTGATGAAACCCCATCGCTACAAAAAATACAAAAATTAGCCAGGCATGGTGGCATATGTAATCCCAGCTACCCAGGAGGCTGAGGCAGGAGAATCGTTTAAACCTGGGGAGGCAGAGGTTTCAGTGAGCCGAGACTGTGCCACTGCCCTCTAGCCTGGGTGACAAGAGTGAGACTCCATCTCAAAAAAAAAAAAAATCGGGGTGATTGAAAGCATCCATCTGGTAGAGTTGTGCTCAGTGGAAATACACTGATGTTTGCTGCTTAGCACAGTCCCAGGCATTCAAAGAGCTGACTGTATGGTTAAGCAGGAAAGGTTTGCATGCTAGAGTCACTGAAACCTGTGTTAGGGTCCTGGGTCTGACATCAGAGCTCTGTGACCACAGGCAGGCAGGTTTTCACCTCTCTGGGCCCTAGTTTCTTCATCCGCAAGAGGATGGTGGCAACACCGCAGTCTAGACAGGTTGTGAATCCCATCTGTTTCAGGACCTTGCTATTTGACCTTGCAAACAATGTGATTTTTCTAGGCCAGTGATCTGTCAAGTTTTTATGAGCATGACTCATGAGGTGTAGTTCATATGCACCAAGATGCATACTGATGTAAACACACACATATATAATAATATATCTGAAACAGAAGTTTCAGCAAATAATATTTTTTTTTGATGTGGGATTCATTCTGCTAAATGCTGGTCTACTCTTCATTCTAAAAACGCTGCTTGTCATTTGGGCACAGTGGTGCGTGTCTTGAGGCTGAGGGGGCAGGAGTGCTTGGGCCCAGGAGTTTGAGTCTTCAAGGAGTTATGATTGCCCCACTGCACTCCAGCCTGGGCAACAGAGAGAGATCCACTTTCTTTCTTTCTTTTTTTTTTTTTTTTAGATGGAGTCTCACTCTGTCACCCAGGCTGGTGTCAAACTCGTGACCTCAGGTGATCCACTCACCTCAGCCGCCCAAAGTGCTGGGATTACAGGCGTGAGCCACGTTCCTTGCCCTAGACCCCCTTTCTTAAAATCGCGCCACTGTACTCCGGTCCGGGTGACAGAGTGAGACTCTGTCTCAAGACAACAGCAACGAAAAGCAAAACACAGTGATACGGCCACCGGCAAGGAATCCACAAGTCAAGGAATCCCACCTGCAGAAACTGGCAAAGGCAAGGAATGAAAAGACAAATTCCAAACTGGGAGAAAACATCTGCAAAGCATGTATCTGATAGAGAACTTACATCCAGAATATATTAAGAACTCTCCCAAACTCCACTAAAAAGACGGACCTTACCAAGCGTTGGTGAGGATGTGGAGGAAGTAGAATTCTCATGGTGGGACTGTAGAATGGCACATGCCTCTTGGCACACAGTTTGTTTTTTGAGATGCAGTCTCGCCTATTGCCCAGGCTGGAGTGCAATGGCACAATCTCAACTCACTGCAACCTCTGCCTCTTCAGTTCAAGCGATTCTCCTGTCTCAGCCTCCAAGTAGCTGTGTACCACCACGCCCAGCTAATTTTTTTGTATTTTTAGTAGAGATGGGGTTTTCACCATATGATTCAGACATTCCACTCTTAGGTGTTTACCCAAGAGAAAAGAAAGCACATGCCCGTACAATGAATTGTTCATGGATGTTCATAACAACTCAACTTTATTTGTAAAATCAAAAACTGAAACAACCCAAATGTCCATCATTGCATTCTTTCAGTCGCTTGGCTGAATGGACGACCAAACTGTGCTCTATGCATGCAATGGAATACGACTCGTGAATAAAAGAAATGGACTATTGACACAACATGGGTGAATCGCAAAATAACTATTCAGTGTGAAAGAAACTAGATACCCTTTTGATCCCCAAAAGAGTCCATACTATACAATTCCATTAATAGAAAATTCTAGAAAATGCAAACCAATCTATAGTGACAAAAAAACCGTTCAGGATTGCTGGGGGAGTACTTGGCTGCAGGAAGAGAATGGGATGAGCTGCTATAAAAGGGCACAAGGAAACTTTTAGGGGTGATGGATATTTTTACTATTTTATGTCAAAACGTATCAAATTATATACTTTATTTAGAGACAGAGTCTCGCTCTGTTGCCCAGGCTGGAGTGCAGTCGTGTAGTCTTGGCTCACTACAGTCTCCACCTCCCGGGTTCAAGTGATTCTTCTGCCTCAGCCTCCCAAGCAGTTGGGACAACAGGTGCCCACCAACATACTTGGCTAATTTTGTATTTTTAGTAGAGACAGGGTGTCACTCTGTTGGCCAGGCCCGTCTGGAACTCCTGACTTCAGGTGATCTGCCCACCTTGGCCTCCCAAAGTGCTGGGATTACAGGCATAAACCATCATGTGTGGCCCAAATTGTACACTTAATTGTCATCTATTCTTCAATAAGGCGATTATTGAGGCAGGCGGATTGCTTGAGCCTGGCCTGTGAGGTGGAGGCTATATTGAGCCTTGATGGTGCCACTGTACTTGCCCTGGGTGACAGAATCAGAACCTGTCTCTTAAAAAGAAAAAAGAAAAGAAAGAAAGTAAATTTTGCTGGGATTCACATGCAGTTGAAAGAAATAATGTAGATATGCCCCTTGTATGCTTTGCTACATTTTCTCACAGTGTCAACATTTTGGGTGTTTCTTCTTTTCTTTTTTGAGGTGGAGTCTCACTCAGTCACCCAGGCTGGAGTGCAGTGGTGCAATCTCGGCGCACTGCAGCCTCCACCTCCCAGGCCAGGCTCAAGTGATTCCAGTGCCTCAGCCACCCGAGTAGGTGGGATTACAGGCATGTGCCATGATGCCCAGCTAATTTTTGTATTTCTAGTAGAGACGGGATTTCGCCATGTTGGCCAGGCTGGTCTCAAACTCCTGACCTCAGGTGATCCACCCGCCTCGGCCTCCCAAAGTGCTGGGAATATACGCGTGAGCTGCTGTGCCTGGCCAACATTTGGGTATTTGCCTTTTATCACAGCAACTGCTGAAAATCCAGCCTAACAAAGATGTAACATCATGAAAAGGATGATAGCGCCCCCTCGTGCTGAACTTGTGAACTACCTTGCGCTAGTAGTTGTTGTGGTATCTGACCATATCAAGGTCTTCCTGCAATAAAATAAATTAAAAAAAATTTTTTTTTTTAAACATCCCAGGGGCCTGGCGTGGTGACTCATGCCTGCAATCCCAGCACTTTGGGAGGCTGAGATGGGTGGATCACGAGGTCAGGAGTTCAAGACCAACCTGGCCAACATGGTGAAACCCTATCTCTAAAAAAGAACAAAAAAATCCCCATAGTGAGTCTTAAGTCTGCTGCAGCCCTCTGCAGCATCTTGGTGCATACGTGACAAAGCTCTACAAATTGGGTGGCTTGTATAACAAAAATATGTTTTCTTGTAGTTCAGAAGGCCAGAAGTCCAAGATCAAGGTGTAGGTTTGGTTCCTTCTGAGTGGTGTGGGGTGAATATGTCTATTCCATGCCTCTTTCTTTGCTTCTGTTGGCTTGCTGGCAGTCTTTGGTGCTCTTCACTTGGAGACGTGTCACCCAATCTCTCAGCTCACTGCAGCCTCCACTTCCTTGGTTCAAATAATTCCCCTGCCTCAGCCTCCCAAGTAGCTGGGACTACAGGGGCCTGCCACCACGCCCGGCTAATTTTCGTATTTTTAATAGAGGTGGAGTTTTGCCATATTGGCCAGGCTGGTCTCAAACTCCTGACTTCAGGTGATCCGCCCGCCTCGGTCTCCCAAAGTGCTGGGATTACAGGCGTGAGCCACTGTGCCCGGCCAACATATGAGTTTTTATGGGACACGATTCAACCCATAACAGAGCACAAATTGAAACACAGTGTTAAGCAATTCATTTATCTATTTAGTTCGCACGTTTTGTTGAACATCTTCTTTGTCTCAGACACAGAGAAAACACAACTCTCTGTCCTCATTGAACCCCCAGTTTGCTTGGAGAGACAGAGCACACCCCAATAAGCACAGATGAATACAGAAATGAGAAGGACAGATTGGAAGTTGGTTTGAGGCATAAGCAGACCCAGGGATTCTACTGTCATCATTAGAATGTCTAATGTTCATTCTCAGCATCTCTCCAGCTCTCCCCTTCATTTCTGCCCACTGGCCCCATTCTCCCAGGATCCTCGCTGTGGTGGGTGCCATGACAGCTGAAGTCCTGGCATCTCATCCTTCCATCTCATGTGCTACCCCCAGACTATCAGGACAGGAGTCAGGGCCGGGCACGGTGGCTCATGTCTGTAATCCCAGCACTTTGGGAGGCCTAGGTGGGCTGATCACCTGAGGTCAGGAGTTCAAGAACAGTCTAACCAACGTGGGAAAACCCCATCTCTACTAAAAATACAAAAACTAGCTAGATGTGGTGGTACATGCCTGTAATCCCATCTGCTGGGGAGGTTGAGGCATGAGAATCACTTGAGCCTGGGAGGTGGAGGTTGCAGTGAGCCAAGTTCACACCACTTCACTCCAGCCTGCATGACAGAGTGAGACTCTGTCTCAAAAAAAAAAAAAAGGAAACAAGTCAGGCTGGCTTCATGGGGTCACAACCCTATCTCTAGGCCAAGCCCTGTGAATCTCTAGAACTGGGTCATGTGGCTGAGAGGGTGATACGTTGTGGTTGGAAGGCCCACCAGAATCGCATGGAGGACTGGATACAGTCAGCGGAAGGGTACATGGGATTCTGGGGCGATAAGGACAGCTGATGTCTGCCATGCGTAATGACTCATTTTCCCTTGGCCATTCACTCTTTCCCACATCCAGGCAACCATAAACGGGTACCACCCTCTTTCTTCTAGATCCAGGAGTGGGAGACACGGATCTTTACCCACAGTAAGAATGTCAGGTCCTCAGGATTCATCCAAGATCAGAAGGTCAAGATCCGGCGAAGGATCAGGATCCTGGAAGACCAGTTGGACAGGGTGAGGGTCAACATTCTGGTCCCTCAGCCTGCCTGAATTGTGGGGTTAGGGGAAGAGCTGGGCATGGTCGTTGGGTTCCATAAATGGTGGACAGTGTGTGCACATGTGTGTCGGGTCACAGGATTCTGGAGGGATGGAGGTTCCCAAGGAAAGGAGACTGATGGGTCCTTAGAGGGGAGTGGACATTGCTTTCAGCAACCCCGGAGAACCCATGTTTCTCAGGAAACAGGCCGGCCCCAGCTCTGATAAGTGCCTCTTCCTGGGCTGAAATTGGAGGTGGGAGACAGGCCTGGCCTCAGGCCCACTCTTCCAACCACCTTTCTACTCCCAGGCCACCTGTCGCTTTGATATCCAGCTGGTGCAGAACGCGGCCCTGCGTGAGGAGCTGGATCTGCTGCGGATCGAGAGGAAACGCTATCTGAACATGGACTGCAAGCTCAAGAAGGTCAGCTGCCCTGGCATCCAGGGGAGGAGAGAGGGACCCCTGCCACGGTCCTCCCCCCAGCTGTTTCCCTACCTGCTCCAGCACTCAGGCCTCAAGTATGGAATTGACTAGAGCTGTAGGCTTGCTTTAGTCCAGAGGGCATAGAGGCCTACGAGGAAAGTAGCCTCATTTATAGTTGTACAAAGCAGAGCGTCATCCTGAATGTTATCACCCAGGGCAATCTATGAGCAAGCAAGACCATTTATTATAAATTCCATGGGTATCTGAACCAGCCCTGTCCCCTCTCTTTTTTTTTTTTTTTTTTTTTGAGATGGAGTCTTGCTCCGTCCCCCAGGCTGGAGTGCAGTGGTGCGATCTTGGCTCACTGCAGCCTTCACCACCCAGGTTCAAGTGATTCTCCTGCTTCAGCCTCCTGAGTAGCTGGGACTATAGGCACCCGCCACTGAGCCCAGTGAATTTTTGTATTTTTAATAGAGGTGGGGTTTCACCCTGTTGGCCAGGCTGGACTTGAACTCCTGACCTCGTGACCCACCTGCCTCGGCTCCCAAAGTACTGGGATTACAGGCGTGAGCCACTGTGCTCGGCCCTTTCTTTTTTCTTTTGAGATGGAGTCTCGCCATGTCACCCAGGCTGGAGTGCAGTGGGGTGGTCTCGGCTCACTGCAGCTTCTGCCCCCCAGTTCAAGCGATTCTCCTGCCTCAGCTCCCAAGTAGCTGGGACTACAGGTGCCTGCCATTATGCTTGGCTAATTAAAAACATTTTTTTTTCAGTAGAGATGGGGTTTCACCATGTTGCCCAGGCGGGTCTTGAACGCCTGACCTTAGGCAATTCACCTGCCTTGGCCTCCCAAAGTGCTGGGATTAGAGGCATGAGCCACTGTGCCCGGCCTTGACTTTAATTTTGGAATAATTTCAAGTTACAGAAAAGGTGCAAGAATTGTACAAAGAACTCCTATATATCCTTCACCAAGTTTGATCATTTGCCACATTTACACTCTCTTTCTCATGCCTCCTTACTATGCGTGTGTGTAATTATCATTTTGGTGAAAATAATTTGTTATCCTGATTGCTGAACTGTTTGATGGTATGTTGTAGGCATTATGCTCCTAAGTACTTTAGAGCATTTTCTAAGAACAAGGCCATTTTATTACATAATCACAGTGCTGCCTGGGCGTGGTGGCTCACGCCTATAATCCCACCACTTTGAGAGGCCAAGGCGGACGGATCACCTGAGGTTGGGAGTTCAAGACCAGCCTGGCCAAGATGGTGAAACCCCATCTCTACTAAAAATACAAAAAAAAAAAAAAAAAAATTAGCTGGGCGTGTTGGCACGTGCCTGTAGTCCCAGCTACTCAGGAGGCCGAGGCAGAGAACTGCTTGAACCCGGGAGGCAGAGGTTGCAGTGAGCCAAGATCATGTCATTACACTCCAGCCTGGGGCAACAGAGTGAGACTCTGTCTCAAAAAAAAAAAAAGAACATACAGTGCTGTTACCAGGTCAGGGACATTAACATTGTTAGAATTCTAAACAGTCCATATTTCAAGTTTGCTGGTTGTCTCAACGATGTCCTTTACAGCAAACTTGATTTTCCCACTCTAGGCTCCAGTCCAGAACCCCACATTGCATTTGGTTGTTCTGGCTCTGTTCATCTGGGTCAGTCCCTTGACCTTTTTTTCTCCATGATGTTGACATTTTGGAAGCATCCAGGCCAGTTGTGTTGTACAATGCTGGTTTATCTGTGTTTTTTTTTTTTTTTAGACGGAGTCTCACCCTGTTGCCCAGGCTAGAGTGCAATGACTCGATCTTGGCTCACTGCAATCCCCGCCTCCTGGGTTTAAACGATTCTCCTGCCTCAGCCTCCTGAATAGCTGGGATTACAGGTGCCCACCACAATGCCCAGCTATTTTTTTTTTTTTTTTGCATTTTTAGTAGAGACAAGGTTTCACCATGTTGGCCAGGCTGGTCTCGAACTCCTGACCTCGTGATCCACTCACCTTAGCCTCCCAATAGCTGATCTTGATTCATGATTAGATTTGGCATCTGCACTTTGGGTGGAATGTCACGGCAGTGATAGTGTGTCCTTTGTATGCATTATCTCAGTACCTGAGGTCAGTTTGTCCCATGACTAGTGTTGCCAGGGAGGACCCGAAGGCTGTGGACTGGGCTGCCAGTCCCGCAAAACGAGTGGGGACTTCCAGCATCTCCTCTAGGCCCGATCATGACTGCCAATGGACCATGCAGTAAGCACCCTTTCTCTGCAGAGAGCTAGGAAGCACACATGTTTTAAAATTCGATTTATTTTTTGTAAAGATGGGGTCTTACTATGTTGTCCAGACTGCTCTTGAATTTTTGGGCTCAAGCGATTCTCCCACCTTGGCCTCACAAAGTGTTAGGATTACAGGCATGAGCCACTGCATTTGGCCGACACATTTTACAATAGTAGGTTCACGTTGATACCTCTGATTCCATTCCAATACCAGCAGCTTTTTCCTGAGCATTCTTCATTTCCTCTTTCTAGCTCTCTTCTCCCACAGTGGGAACCCCAGCTCCCAACCACATCAATGTACTTACTCATTGGCTCCATCATATGATACATACACACAAGAATTTTAGAAGTGCTGCAGCTGTACCACTGCCTCCCACACCTGATAAATAGGGTTCAGGATTTGTTTGCAGTTTGTTTTGTCCTTTGAGAATATGAGTATTTACATATCTTTTTTTCCTTTTCTTTCTTTTTTTTTTTTTTTTGAGATGGAAACTCTCTTTGTCACTCAGGCTGGAGTGCAGTGGCCATAATCTTGGCTTACTGCCAAGCTTCTACCTCCTGGGTTCAAGCAATTCTCCTGCCTCAGCCTCCCTAGTAGCTGGGATTACAGGTGTGCACCACCACGCCCAGCTAAATTTGGTAGTTTTAGTAGAGACCGAGTTTCACCATGTTGCCCAGGCTGGTCTTAAACTTCTTACCTTGAGTGTTCCATCTGCCTCAGCCTCCCAAAGTGCTGGAATTACAGGCATGAGCGCCCAGCCTATCTTTTCAAATTATTCTATTCAGAAGTTACTTGGATTAATTCCTTTATTTGGTCTTCTGTATAATGATGATGATTATTGTTATTTTTTGAGATGGAGGTTTTCTTTTGTTGCCCAGGCTGGAGTGCAATGGTGCGATCCCAGATCATTGCAACCTCTTCCTCCCGGGTTCAAGCGATTCTCCTTCCTCAGCCTCCCAAGTAGCTGGGATTACAGGTGCCTGCCATCATGCCCTGCTAATTTTTGTATTTTTAGTAGAGACAGGTGTTCACCATGTTGGTCAGGCTGGTCTGGAACTCCTGACCTCGTGATCCACCCACCTCGGCCTCCCAAAGTACTGGGATTACAGGCGTGAGCCACCATGCCTGCCCTTATTATTATTCTTAAAAATGTTTAAGTTCACTTGCTCCCATTTGCCTTCAGTTTTAGTTTTCACTCCTCTCTTTATTGATTTAATTTCCTTTATGAATATATAAAACATTAACAAGGTTCTCAAATCAAAACTATTCCAAAAGGTCTCCTAGAGAAACGCCATTTCCTCTCCATCTCCTCCAACTAATTTCCAACCAGCCCACGGTTACTAAATATTTTCTTAGTTTTTGGTTATCTACAGACAGAACCTTTTGATCCAGCTTATCAGTTTGACTTCATACCTCTTTAAAATCTTGTTCATGGGCAGTTGCTGATGAGGAGGGTCCGCATTTGGAAGCCTCAACAGCTTCACTCCTTATTGGAGAAATCATGGGGGCCGAAAGGAAAGACTCTGAGAATGAGGCTGTAAGAAGTGGCACTGATTTTTTCCCTCCTCCCCCAACAGAAGATTCACCACCTGCAGCACATGGTCAGCACCCTTATCCTCTCCTCCACCTCTGCCTATGCCGTCAGGTAGGGACTGCGGGCATCCTGGGATGGTGGGACCCCGATGACTCAGGACGCACCTTTCCGTAAGGCAGTGGTGGGAAGGTTCAGGACTTAAGAAATAGACATCAGAACCTACTTTTTCCCCCATTATATGCTCCTGTTCTCTCTCTCCCCTATCAGTTCCCCAGCTCCACAGGCAAGGTCCTGTTCTCTTTCTTGGGCATGTAAATCAACCTCTAGTGACCACATCCAGCACCTAAGAATGCATCTAGTGGCTGTGCTCTGTGGCTCACGCCTATAATCCCAGCACTTTGGGAGGCCAGGGCGGGTGGATTGCTTGAGCTCAGGAGTTTGAGACCAGCCTGGCCAGCATGGTGAAAACCCCATCCCTACCAAAAATACAAAAACTTAGCTGAGCATGGTGGCGGGTGTCTGTGGTCCCAGCTACTTGGGAGGCTGAGGTGGGACATTGGCTTGAGTCCCGGGGGCAGAGGTTGCAGTGAGCTAAGATTTCGCCACTGCACTCCAGCCTGGGCAGCAGAGTGAGACTCCGTCTCAAAAGAAAAGTGCATCTAGCATATAAAAATGCAGAGAGAATTAAGATGTGCATATATAGGGCAGCAGGGGTCCTGGGGCCTGCAAGCATTTGGCGAATTTGTTATTTGTCAGTATTGGTTGCAAGGGACAGATATTTTCTTAGGCCACCTTCAGATAAAGAGACATGCTGTAAGGAGTTGAGGGGCTGAAGCTGCTTTAGGTGTTGGCTTCTTTCTGCCTCTCTGGGGCTCTCTCCCCATCCCTGACTCTTTCTCAGCTTCACCCTCTTCTCTTCTTGCTCCAAATGCTTTTTCCCTTCCACTGAGTTCTTCCCTGGTCCCTGACGGACATCACTGATGGCCCACGTCTGCCTTAGGGTCTCTGTGATTTCTCTCTCTCTGTGAAAATAAACATAGCATTTAGTACATTCACAGGGTTGTGCAGCCCTATCACTTCTATCTAGGTCTGAAATATTTCCATCACTCCCAAAGGAAACTGTACCTGCCACCGGAAGTGCAGGAATCCTCAGTGCTTAGTCTTACCTGGGAGAAAGAATTCTGCCAAGTGACTGATTTAGCCAACAAAGAGACCGTACTGAAGGCAAATAGGGAGCAGAGAGTTTACATAGACAGAGGCAGTGCACTCTGAAGGATGAGGAGAGCAGGCTGTTGAAAGAAAGTGAGCCAGCAGCACTCTGAGAGTTTTGTGTTGGCTTTTTTTTTTGAGATGGAGTCTCGCTCTGTCGCCCAGGTTGGAGTGCAGTGGCACGGTCTCACCTCACTACAACCTCCATCTCCCAGGTTCAAGCAATTCTTGTGTCTCAGTCTCCTGAGTAGCTGGGACTACAGGTATGCACTACCACCGCCTGGCTAATTTTTGTATTTTTTTTTTTTTTTTTTTTTTT
>NW_022437160.1:702038-754779 GCF_009761245.1 Sapajus apella
CGCTCTTGTTACCCAGGCTGGAGTGCAATGGCGCGATCTCGGCTCACTGCAACCTCCGCCTCCTGGGTTCAGGCAATTCTCCTGCCTCAGCCTCCTGTGTAGCTGGGATTACAGGTACGCGCCACCATGCCCAGCTGATTTTTTGTATTTTTAGTAGAGACGGGGTTTCACCATGTTGACCAGGATGGTCTCGATCTCTTGACCTCGTGATCCACCCGCCTCGGCCTCCCAAAGTGCTGGGATTACAGGCTTGAGCCACCGCGCCCGGCAATTTTTGTATTTTTAGTAGAGACGGGGTTTCACCATTTTGGCCAGGCTGGTCTCGAACTCCTGACCTTCTGTGATCCACCCTCCTCGGCTTCCCAAAGTGTTAGAATTACAGGTGTGAGCCACCGTGCCCAGCCAGTGTTGGCTGCTTAATATGATGTTGGACTCTTTTTTGAAGTTCTTGCTTCTGTCTTTTTTTTTGAGATGGAGTTTCACTCTTGTTGCCCAGGCTGGAGTGCAATGTCACGACCTTGGCTCACTGCAACCTCCGCCTCCTGGGTTCAAGTGATTCTCCTGCCTCAGGCTCCCAAGTAGCTGGGATTACAGGCATGAGCCACCATGTCTGGGTAATTTTTGTACTTTTAGTAGAGACAGGGTTTCTCCATGTTGGTCAGGCTGGTCTTGAACTCCTAACCTCAGGTGATCTGCCTACCTCAGCCTCCCAAATTGCTGTGATTACAGGCATGAGCTACCGTGCTCAACATTTTTTTTTTTTTTTTGAGACAGTTTTGTTCTTATAACCCAGGCTGGAGTGCAGTGGCGCAATTTCAGCTCACTACAACCTTTGCCTCTTGGGTTCAAGCGATTCTCTCTCAGCCTCCCGAGTAGCTGGGATCACAGACATGCACCACCAGGTCTGGCTAATTTTTGTATTTTTAGTAGAGACAGGGTTTCACCATGTTGACCAGGCTGGTTTTGAACTCCTGACCTCAGGTGATTCTCCTGACTCGGCCTCCCAAAGTGCTGGGATTACAGGCTGAGCCATCATGCCCGGCCAGGTCTCTGCTTTTTGTGACCACGGGATAACTGCAACCTGATTCAGCCCCATTCCTGTGACCCTAGGCTGGAACTGCTGACTCCACCCCACCCCCCACAACCTCAGGCCGACCCTGCCCATCCCCAGGACCCCAGGCGGACCCCCGTCCAGCCTCTAGCCATCCTGACCCTGGCTGATCCCCCCAGGGAGGAGGCGAAGGCCAAGATGGGCTTGCTGCGGGAGCGCGCGGAGAAGGAAGAGGCCCAGAGCGAGATGGAGGCGCAGGTCCTGCAGCGGCAGATCTCGCACCTGGAGCAGCTTCATGGCTTCCTCAAGCTCAAGCACAATGACCGGCAGCCGGATCCCGATGTCCTGCGGAAGCGTGAAAAGCGGGGTGAGGCTGGGGCTGCTGCCTCCTCATCTCGAGGGCCCGGCTGCTCCAGGGGGCACCACACTTCGTTTGCCCAGGCCCAGGAGGTCCCTGTGCTGGAGGCCACCCAGAAGGCTGACCTGCTGCTCTCTCTTCCCCCAGCTCGGGAGGTGGCCCAGGGCCTCCGGAAGACCTCCCAGGAGACGCTGGTGCTTCGCTATGAGGATGCCCTGAATAAACTGTCCCAGCTGACCGGGGAGAGCAACCCCGACCTGTTGGTGCAGAAGTATCTGGAGAGTGAGTTGGGGCCCTGGGCGGAGGAAGGAGGCCCAGGGGCCCGGGCACCCCCTGAGTCCAGTGCAGGCGGCCTTGGCTCTGGCCCTGGGGACTCTTCCACCTGTGCCGTGGAACAAGGTATCAGGCCTGGGACTCACCACGTGGGTCCACTGGCGTCTTACTGTGGCCCCATCTCTGCCCCCTCCCCATCTGTGTGTACTTGGTGTCCCCCCATCCCTCTCCCACCCCTGGCTCCCATCTGATCCCCTTTTTCTGTGTTTCTGTCCCTGCATCTCTCTGCCCACCTGTTTCTTTGGGATTTGCTGTGTGTCTGTCTCTCCTCTCCTCTGCCCCTCTTCACTCCTGGGCCCGGGGTCACTCTCCACATCCTTCCCTCAACCCGTCCCTCTCTGTTTCTCTCCTCCTGCCTGCATCTCCTCATCTCCCTTGATGTTTGTGGGTCTCTGGCTTTCCCTTTCTGCCTCATGGTGTGTTTTTGTGGCCCCTGTGCCGTATCTTCCCATGCTTCTGTGTCTGTGACTCCTCTCTGTTCATTTCTCTGCCGTGGTCTCTGTGTGGCCTTTCTCAACCTCACTTTCTCTGGCCTTCTGTGTGCCTCTCTGTCTCTGCATCTCTGTCTCCCTCTCTCTGGGCCCCACCTTGCCCAATTCTCCCAGTTGAGGAGCGAAACTTTGCTGAGTTTAACTTCATCAATGAGCAGAACTTGGAGCTGGAGCATGTGCAGGAAGAGATCAAGGAGGTGAGTGAGGCCTGCCCTCCCCATCATCTCCTCTACTTCCTGCCCCTCCCCTCCCTCAGCTCTTCTCCTGCCTCTTCTTCCCAGTTCTGCACCCCCCAACTCCTGAGGCTGCCATCCGGCCCAGTGTTCAGCCCTGTCCCCACAGATGCAGGAGGCTTTGGGGAATGCACGTGCCAGTGAGGATGACCGGAATTTGCTGCAGGAGCAGCAGCAGAAGGAGTTGCAGCAGCGCGTGGACAAGGTGCGCTCAGAGGCCGAGCGCCTTGAGGCCTGCTTCCAGGATGTGCGGGAAAAGCTGGAGAAGCTCAAGGCTGGTGAGCACCCATGGGCTGTCCCTCCCAGGCCTGGCTTTTCCAGTTGGAAGGACGCCATCATCCCTCGGAGGGCCCAGTCCTGGACTGGCAGCTTGGAGGCATTGCATGGACGACCTGGTCCACTTTCTTATCATTTGTCCCGTATCTGTCCATCCATCCATCCGTCCATCCATCCATCCATCCAGGATCTATCCCTTCAACTGACCCATATCCATCCATCCATCCATCCAGGGTCTGTCCCTCCAACTGTACCATGTCCATCAATCCATCAGGATCTATCTCTCCATCTGTTCCATGGCCATCCATCCATCCAGGGTCTATTTGTCGATCTGTCTCATCTATCCCTCCAGCTGCTCCGCATCCATCTGTTCAGCCATCTATCTGCAATGACATTTGACTTTTGCTGGGCACTTATTATGCCGTATTCAACTTGTTTCACAAAACACTAAAAAATAGATGCTATCCCCCAACTGCCCCTATCCATCATCCACTTACCATCCATCCATCTATCCCGTATTCATCCATGGATCATCCATGTACATCTGTCTGTCTATACATGCCTAGTAGTGGGACTGCTGGGTCATAGGGTAGGTATATGTTGATACTTATTAGAAAATGCCAAACAGTTTTCCACACTGGTTGCAAGATTTTATGCCCTTGCCATATGAACATATGGGAGTCCCGGACGCTGCGCACCCTCTCCACTGCTTTCTACTGTAAGCCATTTTATTTTTTTATTTTTTATTTTTTGAGCCATTTTAATATTGGCCATCTAATGTGTGTGCGGTACTATCTCTGTTAATTTAATTGGCATTTCCCTGGCGACTAATAATATTGAGCATCATATTGGCCATTTGGATATCTTTTGTGAAGTTCCTTTTCAAACATGTGCACTTGTTTTTTTAAAAATTGGGTTTATCTTGTTATAACTGACAGGAGTTCTTTGTATATTCTAGATACTAGACTTTTGGTAATATTTTCTCTCTCTTTTTTTTTTTTTTTTTTTTGAGATGGAGTTGTGCCCTGTAG
This sequence comes from Sapajus apella, assembly GCF_009761245.1. Classification (NCBI taxonomy): domain Eukaryota; kingdom Metazoa; phylum Chordata; class Mammalia; order Primates; family Cebidae; genus Sapajus; species Sapajus apella. The sequence goes on from NW_022437160.1 coordinate 705,812, forward strand.
CCCAGGTTGGAGTGCAGTGATGCGATCTTGGTTCACTGTAACCTCTGCCTCCCCAGTTCAAGCAATTCTCTGCCTCATCCTCCCAAGTAGCTGGGGTTACAGGCTTGCACCATCATGCCTTGCTAATTTTTGTATTTTTAGTAAAGATGGGGTTTCACCATTTTGGCCAGGCTGGTCTTGAACTCCTGACCTTGTGATCTACCTGCCTCAGCCTCCCAAAGTGTGGGATTATAGGCATGAGCCACCATGCCCGACCTGTAAATATTTTTTCTTATACTATAGCTTGCCTTTTCAGTTTTTTGGTGATGAACTGAAGTTTCTTAGTTTTGATGCGATCTAAATTCATAAAATTTTCTTTTTGTAGTCAGTGAATTTGTGGCCTGCCTAAGAAATTTTTGCCTGTCCTGGGGTTACAAAGGCATTGTCCTGTGTTTTCTCCTAGAGGTTTCATTGTTTGAGCTCCCACATTGAAGTCAAATTAATTTGTATGGATGGTATGAGGTACGGATTTAGAGTTTCCTTTAAAAAAACTTATTTTTAAATGGATGAGAGGTCTCTATGTTTCCCAGGCTGGCATCGAACACGTAGTCTCGTCTCCTCAAGCACCTGGACAACTGTCCTGAGCCACCGCAGCTCCCCCGCCATTTGCCCTTGTTGCCCAGGCTGGAGTGCAGTGGTGTGATCTTGACTCACTGCAACCTCTGCCTCCTGGATTCAAGCAATTCTCATGCCTCAGCCTCCCAAATAGCTGGGATTACAGGAGCCTGCCACCATGCCTGGCTAATTTTTATATTTTTAGTAGAGACAAGGTTTCAGCATGCTGGCCAGGCTGGTCTCTAACTCCTGACCTCAGGTGATCTGCCCGCCTTGGCCTCCCAAAGTGCTGGGATTACAGGTGTGAGCCACCGAACCTGGCCTTAAAATTAAAAAAAAAATTCTTTTAATTTAGTTATTTTTTTTATTTAAATATATATATATTTATTTTTACAAAGATGGGGTTTCACCATGTTGGTCAGGCTGGTCTTGAACTCCCGACCTCAGGTGATCTGCCCACCTTGGCCTCCAAAGTGCTTGGATTACAGGCGTGAGCCACCACGCCCAGCCGCTTTAGTTATCTTTTTTTTTTTTTTTTTTTTTTGAGACGGGGTTTCGCTTTTGTTACCCAGGCTGGAGTGCAATGGCGCCATCTCGGCTCACCGCAACCTCCGCCTCCTGGGTTCAGGCAATTCTCCTGCCTCAGCCTCCTGAGTAGCTGGGATTACAGGCACGCGCCACCATGCCCAGCTAATGTTTTTTGTATTTTTAGTAGAGACGGGGTTTCACCATGTTGACCAGGATGGCCTCGATCTCTTGACCTCGTGATCCACCCGCCTCGGCCTCCCAAAGTGCTGGGATTACAGGCTTGAGCCACCGCGCCCGGCCTTTAGTTATCTTTTGAGAGGAGTTTCATTCTTTTGCCCAGGCTGGAGTGCAGCGGCACAATCTCGGCGCTCTGCAACCTCCACTTCCCCGGTTAAAGCAATTCTCCTGCTTCGGCCTCCGTAGTAGCTGGGATTACAGACACCTGCCACCATGTCTGGCTGTTTTTTTTTTTCAATCCTTTCTGTGGGTATCAGTTGCATCCACCTGTGTGTTTTCCCATCCTTTTTTTTTCTATTATTATTATTATTTTTTAAAAAATTTGGGTGCCGTGGAGTGACCTTCACTCACTGCAGCCTCCCTCTCCTGGGTTCAAGCAATTCTCCTGCCTCAGCCTCCTGAGTAGCTGGGATTACAGGTGCACACCACCATGCCTAGCTAATTTTTATATTTTTAGTGGAGACAGGGTTTTGCCATGTTGGCCAGGCTGGTTTCAAACTCCTGACTTCAGGTGATCCATTCGCCTCGGCTTCCCAGAGTGCTGGGATTACAGGCGTGAGCCACCGCGCCCGGCCCCATCTTTCTTATTTTTGGGGACGTAGCCATGCAGAGCACTGAGGAGTCAGGCTGTCCTGATTTTTTTTTAAATTTATTTTTATTTTTAATGTTGTTTTGAGACGGAATCTCACTCTGTTTCCCAGGCTGGAGTACAGTGGTGTGATCTTGGGTCACTGCAACATCCGTCTCCCAGGTTCAAGTGATTCTCTTGCCTCAACCTCCACAGTAGCTGGGACTACAGGCGTGTGCTACCATTCCCGGCTATTTTTTTTGTATTTTTAGTAGAGATGGGATTTCATTATGGTGGCCAGGTTGGTCTCAAACTCCTGACCTCAAATGATCTGCCTGCCTTGGCCTCCCAAAGTACTGGGATTACAGGTGTGAGCCACTGGGCCCAGACTGTCCTGGGTTTGAATCTCATCTCCACCAACTGTGAACCTTGGTGTGTGGCTTCCTCCTGCTGAGCCCCTCTGGGAATGGGGATGGCAGTGCCTACTTTGCAGTGTTGTCATGGGAATTAGAAGGGATGATGGATGGAGAGAGGTAGGGTGTGGTGGGGAGTGAGCCGGATAGCCAGCTTGGGGCACAGTCGGAGCCCACATACGGGCAGGTGCTCTTTCCCTCTGTTGTGATGGCTGTGCTAGGTGATGTGGGCACAGTGGGGAGAGGCCCTGGAGGGGACTGACATGGGCACTGGGCACTCATCACTCGGGCTAGGATGGAGGAACACCCAGGCACTGGGGGCGAGAGGAGGCCCTAACTCAGTCTGCGGTACAAGACCATCATTGTGGGGCCCAGTGCAGAATGAGGGACCCCTTGTTAAAACATTGTCGAGACTTTGAAGATAGGAACCCCTCACCACTGCCTGGGTCTCACACTCACGAAGCCGGCTCTGTGGGGGTGACTGGGAAGGCTTCCTGGAGGCAGTGACACTTGAGGCTGACTTTGAAGGACCAGCCAGGGAGAGAGGGATGCACAGTCGTGCCTTCCCCCTGCCTGGTTGGCTGAGCTCTGGTGAGTCCCTTTTGGTCTCTGAGCCTTGACTGCAGTCTCTGTAGAATGAGGCAGTGGGGACCTGTGTAGGGAGAGGGCTGGTACCCAGCCCAGCCAGCGCCGCCAGATCCCTGACAGTGGGCCTTCCGTGACACAGGTATCCAGCTCCTCTTCACCAAGGCCTGTTGTGATGGCAGCGTGATCGACGACCTCCTTGGGGTCAAGACCAGCATGCGAGACCGGGACCTAGGCCTCTTCCTGAGCCTCATCGAGAAGCGGCTGGTGGAGCTCCTCACAGTGCAGGCCTTCCTGGGTGCCCAGGTTGGGGGCACAGGGAGCCAGGGTGGGGGCTGCAGGGAGCGGGGCAGGAGGCAGGCCTCGGGGTGGGCCCCAGTTGACCGTAGGCTCCACACTCTCCAGAACTTCACCTCCTTGGCCAACGCTGCCCTCCTGGTGCTAGGCCAGAACCTAGAGGACCTTCCGAAGAAGATGGCTCCACTTCGGCCCCCTGACAATCTGTGAGGCACAGGGCAGGAGGGACGCAGAGGGGAAGGGGCTTCCATCGGAGCAGAGGGAGCACACAGGGTAGAGAGTTTTGGGGGGCTTTTGGGAACCGGTTGGTGGATGGGGCCCTGGGGGGTTAGAAGATGAAGTGTGGCCGGGCACGGTGGCTCACGCCTGTAATCCCAGCACTTTGGGAGGCGGAGGCGGGGTGGATCACGAGGTCAGGAGTTTGAGACCAGCCTGGCCAACATGGCGAAACCTCATCTCCCTACTAAAAATACAAAAATTAGCCAGGGGTGGTGGTGTGGGCCTGTAATCCCAGCTACTCAGGAGGCAGAGGCAGGAGAATCGCTTGAAGCTGGGGTGGTTGCAGTGAAGCAAGATCACGCCACTGCACTCCAGCCTGGGCAACAGAGTGAGACTCCATCTCAAAAAAAAAAAAAAAAAAAAAATGAAGTGTGTGCTTCAAAGGAGCCAGAGGAGTAGGGCTTGGCGCCTGTGTGGGAAGATGGGGCCCTGGGTACCCCAGAAGGGGAGGGCACTCGGGGCTGGTGGGAGAATGGCTGAGGCTCCCTGAGTTTATCAGGAATGGCCACTGGCCTTTTTGAGGACTGAGAGTCTAGTCCTTTCCGGTTTTCCTTCCCCTCCCCAGAGAAGACCCCCCGGGTTTTGAGGCCAGAGATGACTACCCCATGAGCAGGGAGGAGCTGCTGAGCCAGGTGGAGAAACTGGTGAGAGTGGGGCCCACGGGGGTGGGGCCAGGCCTCAGTGTGCATCGGGGGGCCCAGCTCACCTTCCCTGCAGGTGGAGCTCCAGGAGCAGGCAGAGGCACAGCGCCAGAAGGACCTGGCTGACGCCGCTGCGAAGCTGGATGGCACCCTGGGCGTGGACCTGGCCAGCACCCAGAGGAACGGCTCCAGCACCGCCCTGGTGCCCTCCTTGCAGCCCCGTGCCATCCCTGGGTCCATCTTGAGCCACGGGACTAGCAAAGACCACAGCTCTCATGGCCGCGTCACTTTTGGCCCCCTCAGCCCCACTGCGGGGCATTTGCCCAGCCACGCTACCCACGGTGACCCCAGCACTGGCCATATGACCTTGGGCTCCACCAGTGCCTCGAGTGGGGGCCACATGGCCTTCAGACCTGTCAGTGCCAGCAGCTACCTGGGCTCCACGGGATACGTGGGGTCCAGCAGAGGCAGAGAAAGTGCGGAGGGGGGTGTGGAGAGCGGAGGCACTGTGTCCGATTCCAGTGGAGGCCTCGGGTCCAGCAGAGGCCGTGCCTCCAGCCCCGGCCCCGCCTCCAGCACCGGCCCCGGCTCCTCCACCAGCAAAGACTCCCGGGGCTAACACGAGGGGCACACAGTCCCCACCCTGCCCTGGCTGTCTGTGGGGTCTCTTGTGTCTCTCCATCTTCTCCCAGTCCCAGGCCTCTGTCTTTTTGCCCCCCACCTGTTTCCATCCGCCCTTCCTCACCACCTCGTCTGTCTCCCCGTCCTTCTCTCTGCTCCTGACCCTGCTTTTCCTTTTGCCTCCCGACCTCCTGTTCTCTTGGCTTCCTGGTCAGTCTCTCGTCTTGTCACCATATCTGTCCCTTCCCTGTCCGCTGAGCCCTGACTCCCTGTGGGTCCCCCACCTCCCACTTCTGGCTCGCTCCCCTGTGGGAGCTCTCCCAGGCTCTCCATGCATCCTGTGTCCCTGTCTCTGTAGCTCCTCACTCCCCAGGAGCCCTCCAGTGCTGACAGGCGGGGAAAGAGTCAGCGCCAAGACGCCAGGTTCAGCATGGCAAAATGGGAGTGTGCGAAATAAAGCATCTGTGTGGAGAGCAGTCTTCAGGCATGGCTGCTTCCTCCACCTCAGGCCTGGGGTACATCTGTGACCCTGTCCCGATTCCCTGCCATTATTCATTCACTCAGCATTCATTCTGTTTTTTTTTTTTTTTTTTTTTTTTTTTTCGAGACAGTTTCCCTCTTGCCACCCAGGCTGGAATGCAGTGTCATGATCTTGGCTCATTGTAGCCCCCGCCTCCTGGGTTAAAGTGATTCTCCTCCCTCAGCGTCCTGAGTAGCTGGGATTATAGGCACCCACCACCACTCCCGGCTAATTTTTGTATTTTTAGTAGATATGGGGTTTTGCCATGTTAGCCAGGCTGGTCTTGAACTCCTGACCTCAGGCGATCTGCCTGTCTCAGCCTCCCAAAATGTTGGAATTACAGGTGTGAGCCCCCACACCCAGCCTATTCATCTATTTTTCTGAGACCTGCACATGCCAGGCTCTTCTGGAGCTGTTGGTCACAGCAGGCTGGGCTGTGTGGGAGTCACAGCTGCAGGTTCTCCGTGGTCCTCATGCTGCAGAGGTTTCTCTCCTTTGTGGGCCAGCCAAGCGCTCTGCTCCGTATCACCCATGTGCCCTGGGCCCATGGCACAGCCATCATCTGGAGTGCTGCCAGTCCTTGAGCACTGGGAAGAAGAGAAGATGGCACAGCAGTGACTCCTGAAGCTTGGACCTGATAGGACACCTGTTATTAGTTATCATTAGTCAGAGCAGGTCACCTGGTCACGCCCAGCTTCAAAGGGGTGCTGGGAAGCGCAGTCTTTGTGTGGGTCTGGAAGGAGAGAAAGGATTATTTATGGACAGCCTTAACACCGACCACAGGGTCACAGAGGAAAAGCTGACCCTGACCCTTTCCTGCAGTGGGGCTGGGTGTAGGAGTGAGAGGGCTGAGAACACCATGGATAACTCTTTCCTGTAGCTGAGTCATGCCAGATGCCCTGTCAAGATTTAATCCATAGGTATTCAAGCTATATAAAAACTTTTTTAAAAATTCAGGCTGGGCGGCTGGGCATGGTGGCTCACACCTGTAATCCCAGCACTCTGGGAGGCTGAGGTGGGCGGATCACCTGAGGTCAGGAGTTTGAGACCAACCTGACTAACATGGAGAAACCCCGTCTCTAGTAAAAATTCAAAATTAGCCGGGCGTGGTGGTGCATGCCTGTGATCCCAGCTGCCCGGGAGGCTGAGGCAGGAGAATTGCTTGAACGCGGGAGGCGGAGGTTGCAGTGAGCCGAGACTGTGCCACTGCACTCCAGCCTGGGTGACAGAGTGAGACTCTGTCTCAAAAAAACAACAAAAAGCAACAAACAAGAAAACAAAGAATTGGATGTCATGTAGCCTTGTTGGGACTATGGAAAAGGAAGAAAGCCACAGGCTCATTCAGTCTTGGGAAGGTCTGGATGATCCTGCATGAACCAAAATGACTTGAACTTTATGTGTAGACACACCCCTGCCATCCGTCCCCAGCTGACTGTGTGCTGTATCATAGCCCTTCTCCAAAGCAGGGGTGGGACGCTCTGGTTTCACTACAGATTTTCCACTTAAGCATTTTTGGAATCAGCTTAGTGATTCCCCTTTGTACATAACCTTTATTTTTTGCTTTTCTATTTTTATTTTATTTATTTTTAAGACAGGGTTTCACCAGGTTGGTCAGGCTGGTCTTGAACTCCTGACCTAAGGTGATCCGGCCACCGTGGCCTCCGAAGTGGTTGGATTACAGGCGTGAGCTACCATGCCCGGCCTATTTTTATTTTTGAGACAAGTTCTTGCTTTGTCACCCAGGCTGGTGTTCAGTGGGACGATCATAGTTCACTGCAGCCTCCACCTCCCAGGCTCAAGCGATCCTCCTGCCTCAGCCTCCAGAGTAGCTGGGATTGCAGGCAGGCATCATCACACTGGCTAATTTTTGTATTTTTTTAGGGACGGGGTTTCACCATGTTGCCCAGGCTGGTCTTGAACTCCTCTGCTCAAGCGATCCACCTGCCTCCCCCTCCGAAAGTGCTGGGATTACTGGCATGAGCCACAGTGCCTGGCCTCTTTTTCTTTTTTCTTTTTTTTTGAAATGGAGTCTTGCTCTGTCACCCAGGCTGTAGTGCAGTCACCCAGACACAGTCTCAGCTCACTGCAACCTCTCCCCCAGGTTCAAGCGATTCTCCTGCCTCAGCCTCCTGAGTAGCTGGGATTACAGGCACCTGCCACTATGCTCGACTAGTTTTTTTTTTTTTTTTTTTTTTTTTTTTTTTTTGTATTTGAGACAGGTTTCACCATGTTGGCCAGGCTAGTTTCTTTTTTTTTTTTTGAGACGGAGTTTTGCTCTTGTTACCCAGGCTGGAGTGCAATGGTGCGGTCTCGGCTCACCGCAACCTCCGCCTCCCGGGTTCAGGCAATTCTCCTGCCCCAGCCTCCTGAGTCGCTGGGATTACAGGTACGCGCCACCATGCCCAGCTAATTTTTTTGTATTTTTAGTAGAGACGGGGTTTCACCATGTTGACCAGGATGGTCTCGATCTCTTGACCTCGTGATCCACCCGCCTCGGCCTCCCACAGTGCTGGGATTACAGGCTTGAGCCACCGCGCCCGGCCAGGCTAGTTTCAAACTCCTAACCTCAAGTGATCCTCCCGCCTCGGCCTCCCAAAGTGCTAGGATTACAGGTATGAGTCACCGTGCCCAGCCTCTTTTGCTTTTTAAGAAATAATTTTGTTTAATATTTAAAGCACTTGTATTAGTTAATGATTTGTGTTCAGCAATTTTTATTTTATTTTTTTGAGACAGAGTCTGACTCAAAGCCCAGGCTGGAGTGTAGTGGCACAATCTTGGCTCAAGGCAAACTATGCCTCCTGGGTTCAAGAGATTCTCATGTCTCAGCCTCCTGAGCAGCTGGGACTACTGGGCCTACAGGTGTGCCCGACCACACCTGGCTAATTTTTGTATTTTTCATAGAGTCAGGGTTTCACCATGTTGGCTGGGCTGGTCTCGAACTCCTGGCTTCAAGTGATCCTCCTGCCTTGGCCTCCCGAAGTGAAAAAGACATTTTTAAAGTCTGAGCTCTGGAATGCCTTTAATTTACATGGTATAGTGTAAGAGAACAGCATGTGAGTGCAGCTCGAGCTTACCTGCAGAAGCAGAGGAAGGACTGGATTAAATTTTACTCAAGAGCAGAAAAATTAGGGGTATTTAGTCATTTTCCTCCTCCAGGAGTTAGGCAGAAATGGGCATTGCGACATCCAGGCTGTGTGGCCTTGGGCAAGTGTCTTCAGCCCTCTGAGCCCAGTTACTCCTGAAATCAGAGCTGGCAGCGATTCCCGGAGGCAGCTTTGTGTGGTGGGGAAGGCTCACCCTCACTGGGAGGCAGTATGAGTATGAACCGGCTCTTCATCGTAATCTCTGTCAAGTGAAAACACATGGGTATAATCTAGAACAGCAGAAAACCCTATCCCAGACACAGAGTGAGGAAACCATTTTAAGGTGACCTGACCAGCATTTAAAAATAGGAATAGGCTGGGCACGGTGGCTTACACCTGTAATCCCAGCACGTTAGGAGGCCGAGGTGGGCAGATCACCTGAGGTCAGGAGTTTGAGATCAGCCTGGCCAACATGGTGAAACCCCATCGCTACTAAAAATACAAAAATTAGTTGGGCATGGTGGCGGTAGCCTGTAATCCCAGCTACTCGGGAGGCTGAGACAGGAGAATCGCTTGAGCCTGGGGGACAGAGGTTGCAGTGAGCCGAGATTGTGCCTGGGTGACAGAGCAACGCTCCGTCTCACCAAAAAAAAAAAAAAAAAAAAAAAAGGAATAGAGTAGAATATAAAGCATCATGTAATACAGGGTGTTATTTTTAAAACTAAATTTTGTTTTTAAGTGTACATGTTTATGGGTGTGGTGTGATGCTTCAATACGTATATAAATTGTGTAATGATCAAATCAAGATTATTAGCAAATCCATCATCCTAGACATTTGTCGTTTCTTTGTGGTGAGAACATGCAAAATCCTCTCTTCTAGTTATTTTGAACTCCATTATTGTTAACTACTGAGGTTGGTATTCTTTTGTGGAAGTATGCTGGTGCAGCCAGGTGCGGTGACTCATGCCTGTAATCCCAGCACTTTGGGAGGCCAAGGCAGGGCGGATCACCTGAGGCCAGGAGTTTGAGACCAGCCTGGCTAACATGGTGAAACCCCATCTCTGCTAAAAATACAAAAATTAGCTGGGCGTGGTGTCGTGTGCCTGTAATCTCAGCTACTCATGAGGCTGAGGCAGGAGAATCGCTTGAACCCTGGAAGCAGAAGTTGCAGTGAGCTGAGATCATGGCACTGCAGTCCAGCCTGGGTGACAGAACAAGACCTTGTCTCGAAAAAAAAAGTATGCAGATGCAAAACGATATATTACTGTGCGTCAGAATTTTGGAAGCCAGCGGTAGACAGTCCTTAGTTTCCCACAATGATTTTTAGACAACTGCCCAGTCACCAATTCCAACGCCCTCACCCCACCGCCCAAATGAACATTTCTGGTCTCTGGGTGGTGCTGCCTTAGCAGGATTCCGCCAGGTGGCCCCGCCGGGAGTGTTTTTTGCCCCACCCCAGACTCAGATCGTCCAAGCCAGTGATTTCCTTCTGGTCAGGTGTCTTCCCGAGGATCCGCTTTACTGGGACTAGAAGCTCTGACCTTGAATGCATTTCCAGAAGCACAGCCCTACAGAGGGCTTCAGGTAGCCAGGAAGGGAAGTACCTCTCCTGAGACAGTCCTGGCTTCAGTCATGGTGCTCACTGTATGCCTCCCACACCAGAGGATGTCCTGGTCCCTGGTCCCAGGGGTGAGGACAAAAATTAACAGGGCTTGTTGGCTCATGCCTGTAATCCCATCTTCTCCAGATGCTCAGGCAGGAGATTTGCTTAAACCCTGGAGGCCAAGGTTGCAGTGAACTGAGATCGCACCACTGCACTAGAGCCTGGGTGACAGAGCAAGACTCTGTCTCGGGGCACAGCTGCTATGCCCCACCAGTATTTCATTCCTTTCAAAGTCTGAACAGTATTCCATGGTATGTAGTATTAAAAAGTAAAATGTATGGCCGGGTGCGATGGCTCACCCCTGTAATCCCAGCACTTTGGGAGGCCAAGGCAGATGGATCACCAGAGGTTGGGAGTTCGACTACCCTGGCCAACATGGTGAAACCCTGTCTCTGCTAAAAATATAAAAATTAGCCGGGCATGGTGGCACATGCCTGTAATCTCAGCTACTCGGGAGGCGGAGGCAGAATTGCTTGAACCTGCAGTGAGGCGAGATCATACCACTGCATTCCAGCCTGGGGGACAGAGTAAGACTGTCTCAAAAAAGAAAAAAAAGTAAAATGTGGCATAAGAAAGTTTCTGACTTTTTCTCCAAATAAACTACCATGTAAGCCCTCCTTTCAGGCTCTCCTTTTCAGGGGTCCCCAAGTTACAACATAAGAAGTCCCAGGAGCTGGGAAGAACCCTCTTGAGCCTTGGTTCAGGTCTGGGCTGAGGGCACTAAAGGATAGTCCTCTTCTGCCCTCTAGTGGTTGTAGTTGTTCAACTCCCTTCTGTTTTCTCTGGGTCTTCATCTCCTCCAGCCGTGCTTCCTGTTCTTGTTTTCTCATCCTGTCCCTTCAAAAACCTCCTTTTTTTTTTTTTTTGGCATCCTCAATATCCCGTTTCACCTGTGCCCTCTCTGCTAGGTGGATGTTTTTAAAGAAAATTGGGAACACTGGGAGGCCGAGGCGGGCATGTCACCTGAGGTCGGGAGCTTGAGACCAACCTGACCAAGATGGAGAAACCTCGTCCTCACTAAACATACAAAATTAGCCAGGCATGGTGGCGCATGCCGGTAATCCCAGCTACTTGGGAGGCTCAGGCAGGAGAATCGCTTGAACCTGGGAGGCAGAGGTTGCAGTGAGCCGAGATGCAATCCAGCCTGGGCAACAAGAGCTAAACGATTGTCTCAAAAAAAAAAAGAAGAAAAAGAAAGAAAGAGTGAGAGAAAGAACGAAAGAAAGAAAAAGAAAGAAAGAAGAAAGAAAGAAAAAAAGAAAGAAAAAGAAAGAAGAGAAATTTGGGAACATTATATATTACTTCACCTGTAAAAATATCACTATGATGGCCAGGCGCGGTGGCTCATGCTTTGAGAGGCCAATGTGGGTGGGTCGCCTGAGCTTAAGAGTTCAAGACCAGCCTGGGCAAAATGGCAAACACTGTCTCTACAAAAAATACAAAAATTAGCTAGTGTGTGGTGCATGCCTGTAGTCCCAGCTACTTGGGAGGCTGAGGTGGAAGGATCACTTGAGCTCAGGAGGTGGAGGTTGTAATGAGCTGATATTGTGCCACTGCCCTCCAGCCTGGTTGACAGAGTGAGACCCTGTATTAAAAAAAAAAAAAATCACTATGTACGTTTAAAAGATGAAGAGTTAAAAAATGCTTTACTCCCTTACAAGTAAAAGTAATCATAATTCACGAAATCATAAAATATTTTGTTAACATTGTCATTTTCCTGGTTATTTTTACTTTATAGCTTTGCATAGAGATACAAATCAACCATTGTAATAGTTTTTCTGTGTTAATTCTTTGTTCATCTAATTTTTAATTCTTTGTTGCTGCTTACCTAATTTCCCCCCGCCCCCGCAATTTGAACCTTATTGTTACTGTTGTAGAAACTAGGTCATTTTTTCTGTTAAATTTTCTTTGGTTTCAGTTTTGCCAGTTACATCCTTGTATTGTCATTTAACATGTTTTTCTTTCTTCTTCTTTTTTTTTTTTTTTTTCAAGATGGAGTCTCCCACTGTCACCCAGGCTGGAGTGCAATGGTGTGATCTCAGCTCACTGCAACCTCCACCTCCCAAGTTCAAGTGATTCTCCTGCCTCAGCCTCCCAAGTAGCTGGGATTACAGGCACCTGCCACCATGTCCAGCTAATTTTTTTTTTTTTTTTTTTTTGTATTTTTAGTGGAGATGGGGTTTCGCCATGTTGGTCAGGATGGTCTTGAACTCCTGACCTCAGGTGATCTGCCTGACTTGGCCTCTAAAGTGCTAGGATTACAGGCTTGAACTACAGTGTCTGGCCATTATTTAACATGTTTTCTAGCCTTTGAATTTCTTTTAAACTGGTGTTTAGATATGGAGGCTTGATCAGATTCAAGTTCACTTGTTCTTTTTTTTTTTGAGACAGGTCTCATGCAAGAAAGAATTCAGGGCCAGTCCATAAAGTGAAAGCAAGTTTGTTAGGAAAGTGAAGGAATAAAAGAATGGTTGCTCCATAGAGAGAGTAGCCCCGAGGGCTGCCGGTTGCCCATTGTTTGTTTGTTTGTTTTTTTTTTTTTTTTGAGACAGAGTCTCACTCTTCTCGCCCAGGCAGGAGAGACAATGGCTCCATCTCAGCTCACTGCAACCTCCGCCCTCCAGGTTCAAGGGATTCTCCTGCATCTGTCTCCCGAGTAGTTGGTATTACAGACGTGTGCCACCATGCCTGGCTAATTTTTGTATTTTTAGTAGAGATGGGTTTCTCCATGTTGGTCAGGCTGGTCTTGAACTCCTGACCTCGGGTGATCTGTCTGCTTCGGCCTCCCAAAGTGCTGGGATTACAGGTGTGAGCCACTGCACCTGGCCTTGCTTGCCAAAAAAATTATAACCATTATAAAATTTAATTATAAATTAAATTTATAAACCAATAAAAATTATAACCATTATAACAAAAAAAAAACCCATTTTTATGGTTATTTCTTGATGATATGGTAAACAAGGGGTGGATTACTCATGTCTCCTCTTTGTAGACCACACAGGGTAACTTCCTGACATTGCCATGGTATCCATGAACTGTCGTGGCACTGGTGGGAGTGTTGCAGTGAGGATGACCAGAGGTCACTCTTGTCGCCATCTTGGTTTTGGTGGGTTTTGGCCAGCTCCTTTACTGCAACCTGTTTTATCAGCAAGGTCTTTATGACATCTACTTTGTGCTGACCTCCTACCTCATCCTGTGACTTGAAATGGCTTCACCGTCTGGGAATGCAGCCCAGTAGGTCTCAGCCTCCTTTTGTCTAGCTCCTACTCAAGATGGGGTAGTTGGGATTACAGGTGCGTGCCACCACGCCTGGCTAATTCTGTTTTCTCGTCGTGATGGGGTTTCACCATGTTGGCCAGGCTGGTCTTGAACTCCTGAAGTGAAGTGATCCACCTCAGGATGGAGTTGCTCTGGCTCAAATGCCTCTGACGAAATGCCGATTGAAGGCGTGTGGTCTCCTGTAGCTAGGACGGCCACAGTCTGTGGCGAGAGCCTGTGGTCCCTCTGCCCCTTCACTCACCCCTTCCCTAGGAGCCTTTCAGTGCTGGGAACCAGCTCTAGCATTCAGCTCCCCCACACCACACTCCCAGGTTCCTCACTTCAGCCCTGATGTCTGCATCTCCTCTGTACCAACTCTTGGTGTTTTCTCTCTGAAGACCTTCTCTAGGTATGTTGGTTTACCTAATATTTTGGTTTCTCTTGGTGGAAGTGGCGCTTCCTGGCTGTGTCCACTCAGCCATCATGACCCTTCTCTAGGCATGATTTTGAAAAAAAATTTTTTTTTGAGACAGAGTCTTACTGTGTTGCCAGGCTGGAGTGCAGTGGCGTAACCTCGGCTCACTGAAACCTCCAACTCCCTGGTTCAAGCCATTCTCCTGCCTCAGCCTCCCAAAGTGCTAGGATTACAGGCATGAGCCACTGCGCCTGGCCCTTTATCCTATTTTATTTTATTAATTTATTTTTATTTTCTTTTGAGATGTATTTTCCTCCTGTTGCCCAGGCTGGAGTGCAGTGGTGCAATCTCAGCTCACTACAATCCCCACCTCCCAGGTTCAAGCCATTCTCCTGCCTCAGCCTCCCAAGTAGCTGAGATTACAGGCATTCATCACCATGTTTGGCCAATTTTTTTTATTTCTAGTAAAGATGGGGTTTCACCACGTTGGCCACGATGGTCTCGAACTCCTGACCTCAGATGATCCATATGCCTTGGCCTCCCACAGTGCTGGGATTACAGGCATGAGCCACTGTGTCTGGCCAGAAGGTATAGTCTTTCTCTTCAGATATTCTTGAGGAAAAGGCATTAGGATACAGCCAATGAGTATCTTCTAGGTTATGTATCTGTCCCAAAAGCCTGTGTGATGGGCAAATGTTACTCAGCCCTCCTCTGTTTTGGACACTGGAATCAAGGATGCATTTCTCTTCATCCATTTCCAATGAGAACGCTGGATTCTCTCTTCCAGACACTCGGACTGACTCACTTTACAAAGTCTGCTGTCTAAGATGGAGCACAAGGTAAGGGTCCCTTTTACTAATGCTTCTGTAGAGCTCCTCCAGAGCTGGGTCCCCTTTCTTCTCCACCATGCTCAGCAGAGCCCTGTTCTTGCTCTGCTGTGTCTTTGCCTGTTCCACCAGCTCCTTCTCATTCTCAGTGAGAACCTCACTGTCTTGGAGATCATCGAGCACCCCCTTCAGGTCCCCCATCCTGACTTGGAGTTGCCGGAGGTTCTCCTTTACAAAGGCTGCACCTGGACGGAAGGGGGAGTGGCAGACTCTAAGAATTGCTCTCTGATAGGATTTAAGATCTACACCAAACAAAGATTCATCATTCCAGGGTGGGGGGTGGCTCTTTTTTTTTTTTGAGATGGAGTTTTACTCGTCCAGGCTGGAGTGTAGTGGCAACATCTCAGCTCACTACAACCTCCGCCTCCCAGGTTCAAGTGATTCCCCTCCCTCAGCCTCCCAAGTAGCTGGGATTACAGGCATGTGCCACCACACCCAGCTAATTTTTGTGTTTTTAGTAGAGAAGGGGGTTTCAGCATGTTGGTCAGGTGGGTCTCGAACTCCCGACCTCAGGTGATCCACCCACCTCAGCCTCCCAAAGTGCTGGGATTACAGACGTGGGCCCCAGCGCCCGGCCGGGGATGGCTCTTCATCTTGTGTCTGTTTCCTAGCCCACATTCATTTCATTTTGGGTATTTTACTTCCGGTTATTGATTAACTTTCTAGTCTTGTACTTACTGTATCCCACTCAAAGTTCAGTATAGAATGACTTTAACTTACAGTTTCCCAGATGCAAGATATTCACCCCAAGAATTTACTGTTGGTACTCCTTGTGTGGACATCATGTCCTCATGCCTTCCAATAAGTAAATCACACTCATTTTTCTCTGGCATCGCTCGTTCTTGTAAATGAGAAGGTTAGAAGGAACGGAGCGTCGCTTTGTGAAGTCAAAGCAGTCAAGGCCTCTTGATACCGTGTACATCCCCCTGGCTTTAGGGTAAACATTTCACCAACCTGATGAAACAGGAGGGGCTGCTGCAGCTCCAAGCTGGATGTCCACTACAAAAGAGGGAAGAATTGGAGGTGTGATACTTTTCTAGTCTTTCACGCGCCAACTAGAACAATTTAATTCTACATATTCTATAAGGCAGGGATCTTGTTTGGCATGCTAATACACTAATGAAACCCAATTAAGTCATGTGCCCATTCAGGAAATGTATCAGAGAGAGGAACACATTTTCCCAATATTCTTTCTTTTCTTTTCTTCCTTTTTTTGACTGAGTCCTGTTCTCAGGATTGCAGTGGCCCAATCTCAAGGTAACCTCAGCCTCCCAGGTTCAAGCAATTCTACAGCCCCAGCCTCCCAAGTAACTGGGATTATAGGCATGTGCCACCACGTGCAGCTGACTTTTGTATTTGTAGTAGAGACAGGATTACGCCACATTTGCCAGGCTGGTCTTGAACTCCTGACCTCGGATGATCTGCCTGCCTCAGCCTCCCAAAGTGCTGGAATTACAGGTGTGAGCACCATTCCCAACCCATGTTCCCAATATTTCTAGGTGCAGGTGGACGTCTTAGGAACTCCGAGGGCTACAACAATATTATAATGTCATAAATTATAGTGAAGATAAATGCGTTTTAGACATCAACTATCAACATTGAAAGAGTAAATTTTTGTTCTTGTTGGTACCAGGACTTATAAGTTGATAGAAGGTTTGACAATCGAAGCTACCAATTTGAAAATAATGGAAATGATATTTCCCAGGAGGCCTTCAACATGGTCTTATACTTTCATCTAAAACTCCTGATGTCTGGGGGAAAGGAGGCACAGCCATGGAGCTGGTCTGCAGCTCTCTATTTCTGCAACCTCCGCCTCCTGGGTGCAAGCAATTCTCCTGCCTCAGCCTCCCGAGTAGCTGGGATTACAGGTAGGTGCCACCACACCAAGCTAATTTTTGTATTTTTAGTAGAGATGGGGATTTGCCATGTTGTGGAAGCTGGTCTTGAACTCCTGACCTCAGGTGATCTGCCTGCCTTGGCCTCCCAAAGTGCTGGGACTACAGGCGTGAGCCATCGCGCCAGGCCTGATCTGCAGCTCTCTGGACACTATGAGGAGATGGGACTGTGAGAATTCAGTGAAAGAAGGAAGACCAGTGGCTGACGACCACAAGGGCTGGATTAGCCAACACCATCAACACTGTGACAGTATTGTCCCAAACTACTAAAATACATGAGCAGAAACAGGCAAAACCCATCTGAATTGCTCCAAAATATTCCACAATGTACTCATGTTCCAGAAGAACTCATATGTCAAGTATCCCCTTATTCCTGGGCGTTCATGTTGGCTTCATTTTTCCCTCATTACCAATAATGCTTCAAAGAATATCACTGCATATAATTTCTCATCTGTGTACTCTTACATTATAGTATAGATTTCTAAAAGTGGCTTTTTGTTCAAAGGATAGTTTTTTTTTTGAGACAGGGTCTCGCTCTGTCGCCCAGGCTGGAGTGCAGTGGTGCAGACTCGGCTCACTGCAGCCTCCACCCTCTGGGGTCAAGTGATCCTCCCACCTCAGCCTCCCGAGTAGCTGGGGCTACAGGCAGCTGCCACCATGCCCAGCTAGTTTTTGTATTTTCTGTAGAAATGTGGTTTCATCATGTTGCCCAGGTTGGTCTCGAACTCCGGACCTCAAGCGATCCTCTCGCCTTGGCCTCCTAAAGTGCTGGGATTACTGACGTGAGCCACTGAGACTGGCCACAAGGGACAATTTTTAAATTAATATAAGTACATATTACTACCTAAAAGGTTAAGGCAATTTACAGTTCCTATGCAAATGTTATCTTAATGTCCTTATTGAAATTTTCCTCATGTGTTACTGAAGATAATGACCTGTTATGATTGAAGACTCTGATTTCTGCATCGTCGGTATTCAAACAGGACGACCTTTGCAAGTACTGGAGATACTTAATGTATCCACAGAGATTCAAGGACCTATGAAGAGATCTTTGGTAGCTTTTCTGGGAGTTTCTAAATTCCATGAAATTATGTTTCTGATGTCGAGTTTGTATGAACGGATGAAACATTTTATAGGATTTTTCATCAGACTATCTGAACGAACATGACATCCCAAAATTAAGAAAGGTGAGTGTGGAATAATTTATTAAATTGTGCAGAAAATGGAATGAAGTAGTCTTTAGGTTTGTTCTGACTCTTAAAATCTCCTGTTTTTGGCCATGCACAGTGGCTCACACCTGTAATCCTAGCACTTTGGGAAGTCAAGGTGGGTGGATCACTTGAGGTCAGGAGTTTGAGACCAGCCTGGCCAACGGGGTGAAACCCCATCTCTACTAAAAATATAAAAATTAGCCAGGTGTGGTGGTGGGTGCCTGTGGCCCCAACTACTTGGGAGACTGAGGCAGGATAATCACTGGAACCCAGGAGGAGGAGCTTGCAGTGAGCCGAGATTGCACCACTGCACCACTGCACTCCAGCCTGGGCAACACAGCAAGAGTCTGTCTTAAAAAAAAAAAAATCCTCCTGTTGTTTACCCGCAGATGTGGGGGGTTTCCATTCCCATGGCCATCCCCATTCTCAGGCCCCTTGAGCACTTGAACTGCTATGGATAAACCACTGCCATCATTTCTGTTTTCCTCACATTGGCAATACACTGACCATCGATTTTTAATCTGGGATGGAACCAGAAACAGGCCTTCTTCTTTGACATCCAATGGTAGAGGTATATTTTCCCCTCACCAAAAATGCCAGCCTCACCCACTCACCTACCTGGCTTCACCACAGTCTTCCAGACCAAAGTCCCGTGCCTTTTGTCAGTAATCTCAACTTGAATGGGTTCCTTCATCTGCCCAGCATAGAATTTCGAGAAGGGCTGGATTTCTCCAGGACTCCTGTAGGACAATTTCAACTCCTAGAGGAAATACAGCAGTTGACTTAAAGCAGTGGTGGGTGGGAAGGCCTGGCTCCCTATAGTGAACTGGCCAATGGAACGTACCCCTGTTTTCTGTGCAATGTCATGGCTGGTTGAGGGGAAAACAGAAGGAAAGAGGTAAATTTTTTTTTTTTTTTTTGGAGAAGGAGTCTTGTTCTGTCTTCCAGGCTGGAGTGCAGTGGCACAATCTCACCTGACTGCAACCTCCACTTCCTGGGTTCAAGCGATTCTCCTGCCTCAGCCTCCTGAGTAGCTGAGATTACTAATGCGTGCCAGCACGCCTGGCTAATTTTTCTATTTTTAGTAGAGATGGGATTTCACCATGTTGGCCAGGCTGGTCTCAAACTCCTGACCTTGTGATCTGCCCACTTCAGCCTCCCAAAGTGCTAAGATTACAGGCATGAGCCACCGCGCCCAGCCAGTAAACATTCTTTTAAATTTACAATGTTAGTAAATACTTTTTTTTTTGGGACGGAGTTTTGCTCTCGTTACCCAGGCTGGAGTGCAATGGCGCGATCTCGGCTCACCACAACCTCCGCCTCCTGGGTTCAGGCAATTCTCCTGCCTCAGCTTCCTGCGTAGCTGGGATTACAGGCACGCGCACCATGCCCAGCTAATGTTTTTGTATTTTTAGTAGAGACGGGGTTTCACCGTGTTGACCGGGATGGTCTCGATCTCTTGACCTCGTGATCCACCCGCCTCGGCCTCCCAAAGTGCTAGGATTACAGGCTTGAGCCACCGCGCCTGGCCACAAGTAAATACTTTTATTTTATGAAAGCAAGAGCAACCTAGCTCTAAACACCCCATGAGCCAGAGAAAAATGATCTGAGCTGAGTATAAAAATCTCATGTGTTGGCTGAGTGTGGTGGCTCATGCCTGTAATCCTAGCACTTTGGGAGGCTGATGCGGGGGGATCATGAGGTCCGGAGTTCGAGACCAGCCTGGCCAACATGGCAAAACCCTATCTCTACTAGAAATACAAAAATTAGCTGGGCGTGGTGGCACGTGCCTGTAATCCCAGCTACTCGGGAGGCTGAGGCAGAAGAATCACTTGAACCCAGGAGGCGGAGGTTGCAGTGAGCCGAGATCGCACCACTGCACTCCAGTTGGGCAACAAGAGTGAACCTCTGTCTCAGAAAAAGAAAAAAAAAAAGCTCTAGGGTTTTACCTACCTGGTGTATTATGTTCTATTAAAATAATATGTAGGGATAACTTCAATTATGCAGAAATATACAGTCATCTTTAGTAAAAATACATAAAATGTGATGTGTAATATAAGATATCATATTTCTTCATTCAAACACCTTAACAAATACTTGTTAAGTGACTTAGCTAGGCAAGATGTCAGGTCTGCAGGGAACCTTAACAGCGAAGTGGAAACTTTGATTTAGGAATAAAATGCACAGTTTTAATCACAAGGTAAGTGCCCCAAATGCTAAAATGTTACCTCTGCCTGTGTTAAGGCCTTGGAAATATGTAATTTGATTAAGACTGTTGTCCTATATTTTTGTTTTTAAAAACTTTATATTTGTGATTGATGAAAATACTGCATTTTGCTAAAATTCTGTTTGTTTCAAAAGTACAACATATTCTGAAATCTGCGGTGTTAGGTTTGAATTCTACCAACCGTGGGTATTATTTCCAGATGAGCAGAATTAGACACAATATAATAGGCACCAAAGTTCAGGGGTTCCATTGGAGGTGAAGTCTGTAGACGCACACCACAGAAGCGATCTTCCTCATCATCTATTGCCTGAGGAAGAAGGGGCAGAAACTTTAGAAAGCACACAAAAAAGGAAATAAGCACAAATAGTGGCATGAAAAGTGTTCTATATATTAAGTGGCATGTAGAATATGATTCCATTGATGTAAAGTCTGAGATGACAGGGCCGGGCACGGTGGCTCAAGCCTGAAATCCCAGCACTTTGGGAGGCCAAGGCGGGTGGTTCACCTAAGGTCAGGAGGTCAGGACCAGCCTAGGCAACTTGGTGAAACCCCATCTCAGATTGAGATGATAGATAATATTTATATCTTAATAAAATATACAAATAATTTATTGCTCCTTAATTTTCACAGTGGACACACCCATGTACCCAACACAGATAGACAGGTAGATGGTAGAGTGATAAAGTAGATAGATATAAATTTGCCTCTATGCAAAAAAGATATTAACATTTTGCTGATGGACATCTCAGAGCCTAAGGATTTCTTGTGAATGCAAACTTATCATAATTTCTTGTACAGTTTGATTTTGTTCTTACACTGTAGAGAGTTTAGCCAGGGGACTTATGAAACAGGGGACAAAAGGGTTTCCTTTTGATGTGTCATCAGAGGACTGGTAGCTTGGCTGTGTCTGTGAATACGTCTATGACGGGCAAAGGTAGAGATGTTACTTCTCTCCATCAGAGGACTTCTGTGAGATGCTCGGCCACCTGAGCACCAGTGAGCAGATACAAAAGAGTGACGTCCCCTCTGAGAGGCCCAGCAGCCGGAGCAGAGCTCGAGACCTGAGAACAATCTGAGCAGCCACCAAAGACAAAGAATGGAATTCAAACAATAAGCAAACCTTTCAGAAGTCTCAGGTACAACTCAACAGAGACTTTATGGAACGAGCGAGCAATAATTTAAACTAAAAGCAATGATAGTAGGCGGTATTATTAGTCCAGCTGTTCGACACTCTTGGGGTAATGACTGGGAGGGGGCTCAAGGGGGCCTCAGGGAAGTTGGTGATGTTCTGTGTCTTGCTCTCGGTGCTGGATACATGGGTGTGTCCACTGTGAAAATTAGGGAGCAATACATTATGTGCATATTATATTAATTTAAGAATATCAGTGAGGCCGGGCGCGGTGGCTCAAGCCTGTAATCCCAGCACTTTGGGAGGCCGAGGCGGGTGGATCACGAGGTCAAGAGATCGAGACCATCCTGGTCAACATGGTGAAACCCCGTCTCCACTAAAAATACAAAAAATTAGCTGGGCATGGTGGCGCGTGCCTGTAGTCCCAGCTACTCAGGAGGCTGAGGCAGGAGAATTGCTTGAACCCAGGAGGCGGAGGTTGCGGTGGGCCGAGATCGTGCCATTGCACTCCAGACTGGGTAACAAGAGCGAAACTCCGTCTCAGATGGGACTACAAAAAAAAAAAAAAAAAAGAATATCAGTGACATTGATGAAGGAAGGATAGGCAAAGATGAAACCTAAAGTGGGCCTGGAAGACCCCCACCCAGGTGGCACTGAAGGCATTAAGAAGCAGACACCCAGATAGAACAGCAAAGTGGGACTATCGGGGGGGCCAACAGCCTTCCGAGCTGAGAGCCTCAGGGCCTGGCAGCATTCCTGGCTGAGGGCCTCGAACAGATTCTGACCCACTTAGTTATTCTCTCTGAACAGGTGATTCTTATTAACTAACAGGTGTTCTGTGTTTTCTCACAAAACCAAGATAAACTAGGTAGCCAGCTGGTGCCTGCTTACCACTGGTCAAGGACAAACCAGAAAGTATTCTCCACGAGGGATCCCCGGGGGCAGGGCCACATAGCCCGTGCTTCAAGAATTGTTTTAACCGGTGTGTGATAGACATATACTGTCTTGCTACTTTAGAATGCCCCAAGCAGTTTTCCACTGGGTGGGTGCGGGGCGGCTAGGTTTTTCCTTGCCATTGTTCTTCACAGCAAACAATACGATTTTATCATACACTCAGCATTTCTCAACAGTAGACATCACAGCAGGAACCTTATGAGCCAGAAGAGAATGGAGGCCTATTTTCAAACTGCTTAAAAATACCGTGCCAATCACAAATTTTAAATCCTGCCAGAAAAAGCTTCACAAATGAAGGAGAGAGTTTTTCCCTGACAAGTGAACTCCGACAGAATTTGTCACCATTAGATCAGTCCTATAAGAAATGCTCAAAGGAGTTCTGAACATGGAAAAAAGGTCAATATTCATCATCATCAAAACACATGAAAGTATAAAACTCACAGGTCTTCTAAAACAATTACACAAAGGAGGAAAAGAAACCAAACGGGAACATGGTAGGGCTCCATCAAACCATGAAGACAGGGTAAGAAAAAGCATAAGGAACTCACAAAACAACGAGGTAACAATTAACATTGTGATAGGAACAAAAGCTCACACATCAATATTAACCTTGAATCTAAATGGATTAAACACTTCACTTAAAAGATAGAGACAGGAAGAATGGATGAAAAACATGAACCATCTATACACGGCTTACAAGAAACTTACCTTACTGGTTAAGACACGTACAGACTAAACGTATTAGGTTGGTGCAAAGGTAGCTGCAGTTTTTGTTGCAATGGCATGACTTTTAATGGCAAAAGCTGGTTACTTTTGCACCAACCTAAAAAGGTAGAAAAGGTATTCCATTTCAACACAAACCAAAAGTGAGCAGGAGTAGTAGCTATACTTACCTTAGATAAAACAGACTTTAAGTCAGAAACAGTAAAAAAAAAAAAAAAAAACCCTCCACAAAGGTCATTATATAATGATAAAAACATCAGTTCACAGGAGGATATAACAATTCTCAATATTTGTGTACCCAACACAAGAGCATCCAAATTCATAAAGCAAATATTACTAGACCTAAAGAAAGAGATACAATATTATGGGGGACTTCAACACCTCAATCACAGCACTAGACATATCACTGAAACAGAAAATCAACAACAAAAAAACATTGTAATTAAATTGGACATTAGACCAAATGGACTAATAGATACTTACAGAACATTTACCCAACAATCACAGAATACACTGTCTTATCATTGGCACACGGAACATTCTCCAAGGTAGATCACATGTTAGGCTAAAGAAGAGCCTCAATACAATTTCACAAATGAAAATAAGGTCATTTGAAATCAATTGAAATTAAATATACAAATCAATTGAAATTAAAGAACAAGCTTCTGAATGATCTTGGGTCAATGACAAAATGAAGATGGAAATCACAAAATGTTTTGAAATGAAATTGAAACACAACATTTCAAAACCAATCGGACACAGGAAGAGCAGTGCTAAGAAGGAAGTTTATAGCATTAAATGCCTACATGAAAAAAAAAATAAAGCACAGATGAACAACTTTATGTTGTATATCAAGGAACTAGAAAAACAAGAACCACTGAGGTGGGCAGTTTGCAAGGTCAAGAGATCAAGACCATCCTGGCCAACATGGTGAAACTCCTTCTCTTCTAAAAATACAAAAATTACCCGGGCATGGTGGCACACGCCGGTAGTCCCAGCTACTTGGGAGGCTGAGGCAGGAGGATCACTTGAGGTCAGGAGTTCAAGACCAGCTTGGCCAACCTAGCAAAACCTGTCTCTACCAAAAATACAAAAAATTAGCTGGGCTTCCTGGCAGGCACCTGTAATCTCAGCTACTAGGGAGGTTGAGGCAGGAGAATCGCTTGAACCCAGGAGGTGGAGGTTGCAGTGAGCTGAGATTGCGCCACTGCATTCCAGCCTAGGTAACAGAGTGAGACCCTGTCTCAGAAATAAAATAAAATAAATAAAATTTGGTGAGAGAATTTCTGTATATTATTTCTTCTGCCCATCCCACAACATCTCCTCTTTGAGAGCCAGAAAAGAAAGCTCCCTTCTCAGCAGTCCTGCATTGCTGCGGGATTGTTGCATGTGGCTCAATGTTCTGCACCCACAGGTGCACCTCAGGGAGAGTCATCTATGCTTCTCTCCATGAAAACTGTGCCTTGCCCTTTCTGTTCCACAAGGAACTGGAAGGGCTAAGGGGATGAGCTGGAAATATAATTCTCATCTTCTCTGGTCTCCTAAATCACTCTGCTTACCTTCCTTATCAAGGCATCGCTGGGGACAAGGTACAAATGGAACCTAATGTCTTTGGGATGGGAGTGATAATACATCAATACGTTGGAGGCGATGGAGATGGAGAACCGGGTCCCGCTGGCGATCCGCAGCAGGATGCCCATCAGAGAGAAGCTGGGGTTTTCCAGGACGGCATAAAAAGGCTCCACCCGGGCTGGATGCTCCAGGACCATCCCTTCATCTTTAAAATGGGCAACAAGGAACCAGGAGATGTCCACCTCACCTGCTGCAGGAGAATCACAATAGCAGTGAGACAGGACGCGCCCCCGAAGCCCCCACAGCCTCCGCTCACCCTGCAGTACCTTGGAGGGAGATGAAGTGGGGGAGGTGGATTTCGTAGACAGCCTCCTCTGGCTCTACAGTGATGTCAAACAAGGGGCCGGCCACCAGCCACTGTTCATGGTGCTGCAGGTCCAGGGCCAGGTGCTGACTCCAGGAACCAAATGCAATCCTCACCGTGGCCGCAGCCCTTACCACGAAACCGAGGCCTGTGGCTGACCACAGATACCAGCCAGCAGCAGGGAACCGAATGCTGAAAGGAGCCAGAGTGATGTCATGACGGGAGAACCCCAGGACTTGGATTTAAGCAGCCATGTGCAGACAGAGGTGGTATTTGAAGTGAGCAAGGTTCGGGACCCATCTGGGACTTTCACTACATTAGAAAATGCTGGGGAGTTCACTAACCTCTCTGGGCCCCAATTTCTCTCCACTTTATATAGTCGAAATTAAAATGCCAATTTCACAGTGCATGAAATAAACATATTATTGACGAAATTTCGGCTATCATAAGGAATGGAGCCTACACACTTCCTTTATATTGGAACTGTTTTCAAATCATCAGCGTCTTCCATTCTCACCTGTATCTGTTTGCATTCTCGTCAGTCAGCTCAACATCCACATTTCCTTCAGGCCCCAGAAACTGAGGATTTTTATAATCTCGTTTGACCTCAAAATGGAGTTTAGCAGCACAACAGGAAACTACCTGATGCTCTTCTGAGTAACCAACTCCTGAAAAGAAAATACTAGACATGTAAGAGGTAAGGAGTTGGAAGAGGCACGGCTGGAAGGACTCCTGGGGGCTGAATTACACAGGTGCTGTTGGGACTACCGATAGCGGATGAGAACAGAGCGTGACTAGAATATGGAGTTTTGCTACTTTGAATCCAGACAAGGAGAGACACAAGAACGTTCTTTGTCATGAGTAAAATTATACTCCAAATTCCATAGGGTTTTCTGGGAAGCCAGGCTTGAGAGTTTTGGTGGTGGGCACCATTTGCCAAGGACTGGAATCAGTGCACCTAAATGTCTGCTGGTCCTAAATAGCAGGTGACACCTTCTGCTGGTGAGGAACGCCCAGGTCAGAAAAGGATCAAGCTCCAAAGCTGAAGAGGTGAATGGGTGAGCATTCTTCCTAGTCCCTTCGACTGTCTCCGGCTGCTAGGACCATCCCCTGGTTCGTGGGAGGCTTAAATGTCCCCATTTAAATTGCATGGTGCACCGTGGCGGAAGGAAGGAAAACCACTCCCGGTCTTCACTGCACAAAAGACCCTAACCTTACTTTTCCACGTAAAACCACAGAACATTTCCACCAATCCATACGCCCTTCACTCCTCTCCCTGTTAGCCATTACCTGAACCTTGTTCCTGTGAAGATTCCTGATCTTCTGATACGCTGGAGGTTGAGATTCCCATGTTACAAAAATATTTAAAAAATCAAGAATTAGTTGATGAAAATGAAGACAATGTTATTAAAAACTAGAGCTGCAGTGTCCAGTAGAGTGCCCACTACCCAGATGTGCTATTTACATTTCTATGAATTAAACGTAGGTAAACTTCAGTTTCTCAATTGTACTATCCATATTTCAAGTGCTCAACCCCTACATGTCGCTCATGGCTGTAACACTGTGTAGCAGAGAATGAGACACTTCCGTCATCACAGAGATTTCTCTTAGGACGGATCTAGACTATCAAAAAATAGAAGACATTTGAATAAAGATATTTTGACATATATATTTTTAATTTTAATATATATATTTTAAATATATATTTTATTTAATATATATTTTAATATATGTTCTATATGATATATATTTAATATATTTTGAAATACATATTAAATATATATTATATAGATTTAATTATAAATATATAAATATATATTTAATTATAAATACATATTAAATTATAAATATATATTAAATTTATATTTATTTACATATTTTATATATCTATATATAAAAATATATTTAATATATATTATATATTTAATATATTAATATATTTAATTTATATATTTAATTTAATAATATAAATATATATTAAATTAATATATATTTAATCTAATAATATAAATATATATTAAATTAATATATATATTAATTTAATAATGTAAATATATATTAAATTAATATATATTAATTTAATATATTTAATATATATTATCTATTAAAATATATTTAATAGATAATATATATTAAATATATATTATAAATATATGTAGAATATATATTTTATATATAACATATTAAATATATATTAAATATATATTCTATATATATTTTATATATAACATATTAAATATATATTCTATATATATTTATAATATATATTTTATATATATTCTAAGACTTTAGAATAAAGATATTTTTATCCAGATTTATGAATAGTAGAGCTAATGTTCTCCCTAGAGCCAAATGTGTCTTGATACCTCTCCCTCTTCTATTTTATGCCGGTGTTCAACGTGGACTCAGCCAGCTTCTCTGGCTCAAATTGCTCCAATTGGTATCATATGATGTTGGAATCAAAGACTGAAGCAGTAATTGACCGACGCGTGAAATGCGTGCATTTATATTCTAAGGTAAGTCCAACCTTGGCCACACCTGGGAAGCTTTAAAAGCCACTCAATACCCAGGTCACAGCCCACACCAATTGAATCTGAAGTCTGGAGGTAGGACCCAAGCATCGGTGCTTTCAAAGCCTCACAGGTGATTCCAACATCAGCCAACATGGACTCCATGGTCTACAGGGTGAGCCAATGGTTCGTCAGGCCCCTGGGGAGAGAAATCTACCCGCACACAGGTGATACCTTGGAGGAAGGCAACCAACTCCATTAAATTCTCTGCTTTGGGGTGTTTGAATGTGGAAAAAATCAAGACTAGGGGAGTCAGAGGGTGAGACTCCCAGTCCCTAAGACGGTAGATGATGAAATAGCAAATAAAAACAATGTTTATTTCTGTGTCAATAACAGTTACGGCACAACAGATGCTGCTGTGAAATCATGAAACATGGTTGGCTTTTCTGCTGACATTTCCTTAGGTTCCCTGGTCCTTCGATCTATTCCTTGCTATGTCTGTTTATTTCAACGTGAAAGAGACCAGCAGAGAAATCCACACGTGGATTAGGTTTAAAAAGAACAGGTACCTGGAGAAGCGGGATGAAGAGAAAGGCTCTATAGCGCTTTTCTCAGAAGGGTTCTGTGGGCAAGCCAAGCATGGAGAGACCCTTGGCCTGACATCCTAAGACTGGTTGCCGTCTGCAGCTGCACATTTCACCATGGATTCTGATGGCCACATGTAAAGCAGCAAGAGTAAACCTGCCATTGTATATTCTCTCCCGGTGCATGTGCACGCTGCAGTCTGCCTGCTGAGGAGGGTTTAGAAGGTGGGAGGAGCCAGCGCTGAACTGATGATCCCAGATCATGAGAACCACCGGTTCCATTTTCAGGGATCTTGCAAGTAGGTTGTTCAACACAACCCTTAGTCTAAATGAAAAGATACAAACTAACATTTAAATAAATCATATTAATAACAGGAATACATTCTTAAAACATACCAATTTCTAGTATTTTCTACACTGCATTCTTCTACACTTTCCAGCTGTCTATGCCCTTGAGGTTATTTATGTCTTTTGTATCTGTGTGGTGAAAATGGGATGACGGACTGCTGCAGGTGTCCTTCCAACGCCCTCA
Organism: Sapajus apella; assembly: GCF_009761245.1. Classification (NCBI taxonomy): domain Eukaryota; kingdom Metazoa; phylum Chordata; class Mammalia; order Primates; family Cebidae; genus Sapajus; species Sapajus apella. Next base: position 734,102 of record NW_022437160.1, read on the forward strand.
GCAGGGACTTCAGGTTGGTAGTTTGAAATCTGCCATGATGGAGATATTCACCCCTTGGAAGCTGGCATATGCTACAAATAGAGGCATCCTCCCCTCCCGGGCGTTAAACCTCAGGACCCCACCGCAGCCTTCGGCCTCATCATAAGCCAGTTCCTAGAGAATTAGGTTGGTGTTAGGCATTGAGTAATAGCTCAACCAAAATAACGCGCTGGTCTTTGATTGCATTGTTCCTTGCCTTTTTGTGTATAGGTTCTCTAGACACCTCCATGGAGAAAATGTCATTGCTTAAGGTTTGATTCAAACATTTCTGGAATTGTGTGGCAATAATGCCCATTCATTCTAATGAATAATATTCACTTATAATATTCATTATAAGTGAATATTCAATGAATAATCATAAGCTCATTGATTATGTTCATTCATTATACACATTCATAATGAATGAACATAAGCTTATTCTCTCTAATGACTTATGTGAAACATTTTTAAATACTTATTCACCATTTGTGTATACTTTTGGCAATGACAAAATGCCTATTTACTACATCATTTTCAAAATTGTGTTTTTACGTTTTTATTATAGTTTGTTTTCTTCAGCTTAAAATCAGAGGACTTTAAAATATTTTTCATTCCTATGTTTTCCTTCTTTTTGGTTTAATTTTGATTGCATTGTTTCCTCAATTATATTTTCAGAGTGTCCATAACTAGTGTACAGAAATCCAATTAATATGTGCATTTGGATTTCATAGTCTACAATATTGCTATATTTATTCCTTACTTTGAGTGGGTTTTTAGGAAATTGCTCGGGTTTTTTTTTTTTTTCTTAAATGTGGGATGATGTCTTGGACTTTTAAAGACAATTATTTCTCTTCTTTGTGACCTTGGGTCCTTTTCTTTCTTTTTTTCTTGCGTGATAGTTTTCTGTGGCAAAGTTCTGCAGGACAATGTTTAATAGAAAGGAAAAAAATGAACCTGTGTGTCTTGTTCCCATTATTATGGGGAAGATAGTCTTGCTTCCCACTGAGTATAATGTTTGCTGCAGGTTTTCTGTACCTATTCTTTATTAGGTTGTGGATGTTCTATTCAATTCCTAGCAATTTTTAAAATGTTAATTATAAAATGGATTTAGTCCAGTGTTTTTATTCTGTGTCAATGAGATGATTACATCTTAATCTTCCTTGATTTTCCTAGGATGGGATATTATATTAAATTCTTTTGAACAGCTTTATCGAGTATAATTGATCTACAAAAAAATCCTTAATCATTGATACTCAAGTTGATGAGATTGAATATAAGCCTGTGATATATTACTTCCTTTGATTCCAATGAAAATCACCTAAATTCCGCCTGCTTCTCATGTTCCTCTGTGATATTGAGATATAGCGACCAATGTTGTCAGCTTTTCTCAAAAATAGTTTCCCTTACCTGGAATCCTCATCCTCAAAGGGTTGAAGCTGTTGATACTGAGGAGGAAAGCTGGACAGTGATTCCTCTTCCTCCACCTGATCCTTGCGTATTAGGATATTTTGTGTGTTGCACGTCTTTTCCATGCTTGGGTGGCATGATCTTTCAGATTCTCTAAAGAAACAGAATGGGATTTGCACTACAAATATAGGGTAGGCTCTGCAGGAAGATTTTATGTTAATAGCCATAGACCCCATATTTTGTCTTTAGGAAAGTCTTTTCTCAGCCTCCCATGGCGCCATCTCGCCTCTTGTTATATTCAATTTAACTGTCTTTCTGTCCCCCACTAAATACTGGTTTTTACATCCAGGAAGCAGACCTCAGTCAATTCTCAACACTTACTCTTTGCCACAAGGTGTAGTTGCATAACAGGTCAACCTTGCTGAAAAATGTAGGGAAAAAATGAGATTCCTGGTTTATACTCCATGTTCGCCCATCATTTGCACCAAAGAGAATGGAACCCTAGAATGACTGACTTAAAGCCCAGGACATTAGTGAGATTGGGCATGTGTGAGAACAATCCATGGAACAGTGGTGCTCCTCCTTTGCCCTCTGCTTCCACCTGGTGAGGAGAGGCTGGGTAAAGACAAGCATGCTCAGAGGAAGGAAATGATGCATACTGCACTTACTTCCTTCTTCCATCAAAGATCCTTACTCAGATATGGAACATGAAAGCCCCATGCTAGATCCTTTCCTCTTCTTCCTTCTCAAGGGCTGGGCTCTGGTCTCCTTTGGCTCTTGTGAATCAAGATTGGGGTTAGAAGGGAGTGTCCACTGAGCCAAGATCGTCCCTGGCCAGTATGACAGCCACTAGCCACATATGCCTGTTTAATTTTTTTTTTTTCATTTTGGGAGCAGGTACTGTTTATTAACTGACCGGATTAAAAACATAGGGCCGGGTACGGTGGCTCACGCCTGTAATCCCAGCACTTTGGGAGACTGAGGCGGGCGGATCATGAGGTCAGGAGATCGAGAGTTTAGCCTGGCTAACATGGTAAAACTCTGTCTTTATTAAAATCACAAAAAAATTAGCCGGGCGTGGTGGTGCGCGCCTGTAGTCCCAGCTACTTGGGAGATTGAGGCAGGAGAATCGCTTCAACCCGGGGAGGCAGAGGTTGCAGTAAGCCGAGATCACGCCATTGCACTCCAGCCTGGGCGACAAGGCGAGACTCCATCTCAAAAAAATAAATATATAAATAATAATCATGATAGACACCTTAATGTCTTAGTTCACTCTTCTAAGAAGCCTATTGATCTGGTCCTCCCTGTTGCCAGCATCTCCACCTTCTACAAAATGGGCGCTCTTTTTCTTCACTCCACCTCATGGAGAGGATAGTTTAAAGGGCCACAGGAATTTGTTTCTTTAAAGCATTTTCCAGCAGTATAGATCTCAGGAATCTAATCCTCCATGCAGAGGATGCCACATGTACCAAGAGGTCGAGCAATGAGTGTTATCTGTCAAAGCAATTCGCGTTTTCTTGGATTTGCCATAACCACGCTTGTAGATTAGCTCATTTACTGACTTCAGATTTGGGTCCCCCCATGTAATATATGGCTCTGCAATCCTCAGCATGTTAACTGAAGCCCTGTTGAGGTTCTCAAAGGTCCCATTAGAGATTTGGCGAAGGAGAAGAAGCTGCAACACCTTTCGGACTTATGGGCTCACACCATTGACCCCTGTGGTCCTGATGACAAAGGCCAATTTGGGTTCTGCAGGTACACAGAAGTTGCCAGCTTTTCCTGGCATCCTCGCCATTTGAATTTCAGTTCTGTCCATCTGCCTATATTCCTTGCGACAGTGCTTCGCCTTTTCAGAGATAAGCTTCCTCCTTGCCTTTCGAAGCATCTTTTGAGCAAACTTCCTTCTCGGGCACTTGACCTTCAGCTCTGCAATATTCCTATGCTTTTTCTCCCATCCAAGTACTAACCAGGACCCAACCCTGCTTAGCTTCAGAGATCAGAAGAGATCGGGTGCAGCGGGAGTGGAACAGCGGGAGACTCCTTTCCTTTTTCTTTTTTTTTTTTTTTTGAGACGGAGTTTCGCTCTTGTTACCCAGGCTGGAGTGCAATGGTGCAATCTCGGCTCACCGCAACCTCCGCCTCCTGGGCTCAGGCAATTCTCCTGCCTCAACCTCCTGAGTAGCTAGGATTCCAGGCACGTGCCACCATGCCCAGCTAATGTTTTGTATTTTTAGCAGAGACGGGGTTTCACCATGTTGACCAGGATGGTCTCGATCTCTTGACCTTGTGATCCACCTGCCTCGGCCTCCCAAAGTGCTGGGATTACAGGCTTGAGCCACCGCACCCGGCCTCCTTTCCTTTTTCTTAAGGCTTTCTGGCACAGCAGGAACCTTTTTCTTCTCTGCGACACCCTCCATGGTTCCAGCCAGAAAAACATAAGTTTTAATTTTAATTAGTGAATTAAATGTGAAAATCAGTTTCTCATTTGAACTACTAGCACATTTCAAGTGTTCAGACACCACCTGTGGCCAGTGGCTTCCATATTGGACAGCGCAGGTAGGGAGCACTTTGATCCTGGTAGGAGCTCTCTACTGGACAGCACTGATTTGAGTCATCTGCTACAGTCCAGTTGGCCAAAAAGTCCTGCTTTGGGGTGTCTGGCATTGATTTAACCAAACAAAGTGGTTCTTTGAGCCCTACCATCCGTGGTCTCCTGTGTGTAGCACTGCCCTTGAAATATCCCCTGGAAAAGGGATGGATGGACTCAGCAAGAGCGAGGAATTCCTGTGTTCATTAGCAGTACTTTCCAGCTGTCAAATATCACCCGGACATACAGCCTGCACCTGAGCTAATAGCAATGTATCACTATCAATGTCCTGTTTTTGACAGTGACTAGTCCTATTAAAATGTATTGGCCAGGTGCTGTGGCTCATGCCTGTAATACCAGCACTTTGGGAGGCTGAGGTGGGCGGACCACCTGAGGTCAGGAGTTCAAGACCAGCCTGGCCAACACGGTGAAACCCCGTCTCTACTAAAAATACAAAAATTAGCTGGGTGTGGTGGCGCGTGCTTGTGGTCCCAGCTACTTAGGAGGCTGTGGCAGAAGAATCGCTTGACTTGGGAGGTGGAGGTTGTAGCGAGCCAAAATCATGCCACTTTTGCACTCCAGCCTGGGTGACAGAGCAAGACTCCATCTCCAAAAAAAAGAAAAAAGGGAAAGAAAAAAAAAAAAGAAATTTAAAATTATAACAAAAAAGAAAAAGAAAATAATATACTGATTTTATGCAATTAGCCAAAATGTCTCTGCTTCATATGAATTTATACAAGAGAGAGAAGCAAGATTCAAAATCTTCCATTTTTTGCCAAAGAATATATGTCTCTTACTCATGGAATATGATCTGAGGAGGAAAGAAAACTGCTACTGTCACATCTGTTTCATTTTGCTGAGTCACTCTGTGATGGAATGAGAAAAAATGCGTCCTCTTTCTGTATCTCCATCCACACAGCCTGGGAAAACACAAATGGAGTTAGAATGTAAGTAGGTGGGAGGAGCCTGATGGTCAGACAGCCTCTTCACTGTGATGCAGCGTGAAGCAGCCCCTGATCAGGTGACCATCTTTAGAGACGCCATCTCTGATGCCCATCCTATCATAAAAGCTCATTCCGCCACACTTTTGTTGAATTAACTGCATCTCTGTCTCCACTTGGGAAACAGTGATCTTATCTCAGCAGGCACGCCTCCTCTGATTCTCAATCCCTGATGGTCACCACAGTCCGTCACACTTGGTGACATTCACTCCAGGCTTCTGAAACAAGACCACATTCTTGTAAGTGTAGAAGCATAAGAAGGGCCCTACTCTTCCATCCATCACTGATCCTTAAAAGGAGGGAATGTTAACTTAATTGAGTCAAACTGCACAACACTGGATGGACTGAACTTCTTTAAAAGCAGAATCTCGGGCCGGGTGTGATGACTCACGCCTATGATCCCAGCAATTTGGGAGGCCAAGGTGGGCATATCACCTGAGGTCGGGAGTTTGAGACCAGCCTGACCAACATGGAGAAACTCCATTTCTACTAAGAATAAAAAACTAGCCAGGTGTGGTGGTGCGTGCCTGTAATCCCAGCTACGAGGGAGGATGAGGCAGGGGAATTGCTTGAATCTGGGAGGTGGAGGTTGCAGTGAGCTGAGATTGCACCATTGCATTCCAGCCTGGGTGAGAAGAGTGAAACTGTCTCAAAAAAAAAAAAAAAAAAAAAAAAAAAAAGGGAAAAAACCTTACGTAACCTCTCTGAGTATCAGTTTTCTAACTTGTAGAATAAGGATGCAATGCCATCATCACAAATCCTTGTGATGATTAATTCTAGAAGGCTAAAATTACTTAGTACAAGACCTAATATATACTGGGTTCCAGAAAATAACTCATCACAGTTGCCTTCAACATGCCCTAGTCTATGGTCTTTTATGCATGCCATAGGATCTAGTCAGGTCAAGCTACTATTTTAATTTAAAAAAAAATAGCCCGAGTGGGTTTTGAACAGTATAAATTTACATCTCACCATTTTAGAGATTGGAAAGTGAAAGACCAAGGCACTTGCAGATTTGGCAGCTGGTGAGGACCTGCTTCCAAACTCATAAGCAACCGTCTTTCTGTGTCCTCATGTGGCAAAATGGGAAAGGAGTTCTCCAGGGTCTCTTTTATAAGGACGGCTCTGCCTTCATGACTTAATCACCTCTCAAAGGCCCCACCTACTAATACCATTTCATTGAGAGTTAGGATTATAACAACGAATGTTGGAGGGACACAAACATTCAATCTACAGCAGATTCTGAATTGTGTACATAGAAATCTTTGGATACATTCATTTATTCTGAGTTCCAAGACTGTGCAAAATAGTGCATTGGTTTGGCACAATTGAGATGTGTGAGCCTCGTGCTATTGAGGAGCTGCTAAAACACAGACGGGACAGCTTAGTGAGTCAGGCTGTATGGTTCTACTCTGATCTGGGAGCCATGCTGTGGGATTGTCAGGAGCATCGTCAAAGCCACGTGACACACATACCAGGGAGAGAGCTGGAAGAAGATTCATTTTTGCTCAGGTATGAAGTCACCATGGTCAGAGTCAGGGATGGAGAGAGGAGGTCTAAAAAGTACACCTGGGCTCCCATGGGGGTTTTCCCCTTCAGTCATGCAGAGATGAATGAGTGAATGAGTGAATGAATGAATGAATGAATGAAATGTAAGCAGAGCCTTAACCTGCAGAATGAGAGAAAATGTTTGCAACCCATCCATCTGGGAAAGGTTTAATATCCAGAATCTACAAGGAACTTAAACAAATTTACAAGAAAAAAACAAACCCATTAAAAAGTGGGCAAAGGACATGAACAGGCACTTCTTGAAGGAAAATATTTATGCAGCTAAGAAACATATGAAAAAAAGCTCAACATGACCGATTGTTAGAGAAATGCAAATCAAAACAACAATGAGATATCATCTCATGCCAGTCAGAATGGCAATTATTAAAAAGTCAAGAAACAATAGATGCTGATGAGGCTGTGGATAAATAGAAACCCTTTTGACTATTGGTGGAAATGTAAATTAGTTGAACTACTGTGGAAAACAGTGTGGCAATTCCTCAAGGAACTAGAAACAGAAATACTATTTGACCCAGCAATCCCATCACTGGGTATACACCCAAAGGAATAGAAATCATTCTATTATAAAGATACATGCACACATATGTTTATTGTAGCACTGTTCAAAATAGCAAAGATATAGAATCAACCCAAATGCCCACCAGTGATAGACTGGATAAAAAAATGGCACACATACATCATGGAATACTAAGCAGTCATAAAAAGCAGATCATGTCCTTTGCAGGGACATGGATGAAGCTGGAAGCCATTATCCTCAGCAAACTAACACAGGAACAGAAAACCAAATACTGCATGTACTCACTCATAAGTGGGAGCTGAACAGTGAGAACACATCAACACAGGAGGGGGAACAAAACACATCAGGGCCCATGGGATGAGTGAGGAAGGAAGAGCATCAGGATAAATAGCTAATGCTTGCAGAGCTTAATACTTAGATGATGATGGGTTGGTAGGTGCAGTAAACCACTGTAGCACACATATATCTATGTAACAAATCTGCGTGTCCTGCACATGTAACCTAGAAGTTAAAATAAAATAAAAAAGAAATGTACGCAGATCCTTTTCCTCCAGAAAATATCCATGGTGCTCTGCAGCGCATGAAAAATAATGAGATGCAGAAGAATGAAGCAACAAGAGCCCTCACAGAGCACACAGTCACTCACCATTTCCAAAGCCATCTCCAACACCTGAAACTCTTTTTTGAAGATATCCTTCTTCCCATTTATCAAAAGACGTATTTATTTATTTCTCCACTGTGTCTCTACTAACCCTGAGTAAAGAAAAGAAGATGACACTGAAGTCAGAAGGACCTTCAGATAAATGCTAGCTTCCATATCTCCACAAGACAGATAAATTTAAGTGCTTATTACCTAAGAGCTTAGGAAGTGAAATAATAAAGTAAAAAAGAAATACAAAAATGAACAAGAAAAGCGTTTATTACCCATTCAGGAGCCATGCATCACTGGCATCACGCCCAGTAGCGGTAGGCACTTAGGACAGAGGCCAAAACAGGGGAACTTGTAAGACAAAAAGTTTTTTTTCGGGGCTGGGCGTGGTGGATCATGCCTGTAATCCCAGAACTTTGAGAGGCCGAGGCGGGCAGATCAGGAGTTCAAGACCAGCCTGCCTGACACGATGAAACCCCATCTCTACTAAAAATACAAATTTAGCCAGGCATGGTGGCACGTGCCTGTAATCTCAGCTACACAGGAGGCTGAGGCAGGAGAATCGCCTGAACCCGGGAGGCAGAGATTGCAGTGAGCCAAGATGGTGCCACTGCACTCCAGCCTGGATGAAAGAGCAAGACTCCATCTCAAAAAAGAAAAAAAAAAAAAAAGTCCATCATATTATGGTTCGCAATCAGGAAAAAAGGTGATAACAAACTAAATGTCCATAACTAAAAGAATGGATGCATTGATTATAATGAAATACCCTAGCTTGAGCTTGGTTATAATGAATACATTTTAAACAATCCTGCCAACTCCATTTTGCCCACCCTGAGCTATGTTTGCCCACTCTGAGTTATGTAGGGCTTTCTGTTCCCCAAGCTTGTGGTCTGAGACACCTGCCATCTTTGTCACCCATTTTCTGAGAAACGGGGCCCACTGACCCTGTACACCCTGTATCTGTAACTGTGTAACTGCTACCCCACATCCTGAGTAAAAAAACAATTTTAAGTAGAACTTTTTGTTAGACAACCCTCCCCCCCCCCACTTCCCTTAACCTGCTCCTTCGGCTTCTGTAAACCGCCCCTGACCCTAAACTGGTATAAAAATGTGGACCGCCCTTTGTTCTTGGCCAAGAGGTTTGGGCTCTAGCTGACTCTCGGATGCCGGCATAAAGGTGGACTGTCAACACCCTCAGTGCGTGGCGCTTCTGTTTAAAGTCGCTCGGGTATACCAATAATATGATCACTGCATTAATTCTGTAGCGCAGTTAACATGAACTGCTGAAACCACAGGTTAAATATTGATGAATATTCACAATGTTGGTTAAAATTAAACCGCAGAAGAAATTGTACAGTATGACACCAAGCAAATACAATTTTTAAGTAATATAGAAAATGTTCAGCCGGGCGCGGTGGCTCAAGCCTGTAATCCCAGCACTTTGGGAGGCTGAGGCGGGTGGATCATGAGGTCAAGAGATCGAGACCATCCTGGTCAACATGGTGAAACCCCGTCGCTACTAAAAATACAAAAAATCAGCTGGGCATGGTGGCGCGTGCCTGTAATCCCAGCTACTCAGGAGGCTGAGGCAGGAGAATTGCCTGAACCCAGGAGGAGGAGGTTGCGGTGAGCCGAGATCGCGCCATTGCACTCCAGCCTGGGTAACAAGAGCGAAACTCTTGTCTCAAAAAAAAAAAAAAAAAAAAAAAAGAAAAAAAGAAAATGTTATTTAAACTATAAGCAAAATATATGAGACATGAAGGGAGATAAAGACCTGTTTCTCCATAGTGGTACAGCTGGAGGAGGAGGATGCATTCCAGAAATTTCATACGCTGCTTCAATTTTAATTAAAATATTTTATGTATTGCCTATATTATATGTTTTATTTTAAATAATGGGCAAGGATAATACAAACTCTGCAGAAGCATCATGTTTTCTCCTGCCCACATTAAAGATGGTCCAGATGCTTGCACCGACCCCATTGACCCCCCACAGCCAACATGACAACCGGAAGTCTTGAGACCTTACTTCCCTCGATTCTCAGAAAGCCCTCCTTCTCTGTGATCATTATCCCAAAAGAAGCTGAGAACTAGTGAAACTGAAGCCTAAGGGGATTCTCCCGTTTGTCCCATCCTCCCTAAAGTCACCGCCTGCTGCTTTCCTGGAGCGCTTACCAGGTGAGTTTCAGGAGCCCCAGGGTACGGAAGAAGAAGCGGAGGCTTGTTGCTAGGACACTGCCAGGTTGCTCTGTGTTCAGTTCCCCTTGGTCACCAGGAAAGGAAAACCCCAAAGGGAGAAGTTCATAAGAAGCTGTCAGAAAGAGAAACAGGACCCTCCCCTTGTTAAAAAAGAGGAAGCGTGAAAAAAAACCCCCAGGAAATTCTGCGTCCTGTTAAAGCCTAATTTTTTTTCCAAGTTGCTTTTGCCAAGATGTGACTTTGACAACTTTAGCCACCTCTCTCGTACTCAATTATTTAAAGTTTCTATAATAATAATTGTTATACTAATGTTCATGTTAATAGTAAGAATTTTACATTGCAGCTGTAATACTTTCAATATTAGAAGTGTCAGCCTAAACAAACATATGAAAGCTTTCTTTAAAAAACAACAGTGTTTATTTGGGAATAAAGCATTGCAATTGGGAATATGCACACCATAATAAACTATGCCTATATTCAGGTGAGGGAGAAGAAAAGGAAAAATCAGTTAGGTAGACAGCTAAGGATGGTCCTCAGAGAAGCAGACTGTCTGAAAAAATCACAGCTACACATAAAAACAGAGTAGCCTGGGGAACACTCAGACTGCAGTGCACACATAAGCAGGGAGATAAGCAGGCAAGGCCCAGCATAGAAGCCTTTTGTTCTTCCTGTGACTAACAGATTCCAAGAAAAAAGTTCCCTCCCTTTTTCAGATATATACACTGTGGGCTTCCTAGGAGCTTGTCTAGGGAAAACAAACCCACAGTTATATACACAAGAGAAGCTATGCTTTGTGCTTACCTAGAGACATTCCACTGCTGCATAGATAGGGAGAGTATACAGACAGTTTTACAGATATTTAAACAGCTATAGAGATGAGAGGAGTTTCTAATAAGAGTTTTTGCATTCAACTGTAAAATGGTTCCCCTCTCTGCTGTGGTGAGCTTTCTTCTTTTGCTTAGTAAATGCTCATTGCCACCTCACCCTTTGCATCCATGCTCCTTAATTTTCTTGGTCCTGAGACAAGAAACTTGGATAACACCTGAGACAACAAACCTATTGGCCCCGACCTGTTTCACAGGGACATAAAGGAAGGCAAAAATGGAGAGGATTGCATATTGTTTTGAAGTAATTAGCCTTGACTACAGAGATCAGTAATGAGGGTGACATACGTCTGAGGTTGGACAGGCAGTTGCTGGGCAGCTGTCCTTGCAGAAGTATTTTTTTGTTTAAGGTTGCAATTAGCTTTATGCAATGTTGGGGATATTGTAATCTTTTTCATTATCAGGCACTCAAGTGTGAGACCACTCTCTTCATTGCCTTTCTGACTCATTTATCAGGGGTTTCTTAACATTAGTGACTCCATTTTTGTTCTCACAACTTTCACATTTCTCCTTGTAATCAAGATCTTTCTCTGAAAAAAGCATCGATCAATCATTCTGTAATTTGATTTTTTTTTTTTAAGAGAGAGTCTTGCTCTGTTGCCAGGCACCAGGGTGGAGTGCAGTGGCACAACCTTGTCTCACTGCAACCTCCCACACCTGGGTTCAAGCAATTCTCCTGCCTCAGCCTCCTGAGTAGCTGGGACTACGGGCATGTGCCACCATGCCCAGGTAATTTTTGTATTTTTAGTAGAGACGGGTTTTCACCATGTTGGCCAAGATGGTCTCAATCTCTTTACCTTGTGATCCGCCCGCCTTGGCCTCCCTAAGTGCTGGGATTATAGGCGTCGGCCATCGTGCCCGGCCTTGTAATTTGATTTTGATGTCCCTCAACACCAGGATGGACCTGTCTCAGTTGCTCGTCTCATCCCATGTTGTGGGGAGTGATTGGTGACTAGGAGTCAATGTCAAAACCACTTTTGGGGCTGGGTGTGGTAGCTCATGCCTGTAATCCTAGCACTTTGGGAGGCTAGGCTGGGAGCATCACTTGAGCTCAGGAGTTTGAGACCAGCCTGGGCAACATAGTAAGACTTCATCTCAAAAAACAAAAAAACAAAAAACCCACCACTTTTGGGCAACAAGGAGGGTTCAAAGGCAGTGGTTCTCAGGCTAAGTCTACATGGAGTCCATTAGTGTGTTCTTTTTTTTTTTTTTTTGGAGACGGAGTTTCGCTCTTATTACCCAGGCTGGAGTGCAATGGCGTGACCTCGGCTCACCGCAACCTCTGCCTCCTGGGTTCAGGCAATTCTCCTGCCTCAGCCTCCTGAGTAGCTGGGATTACAGGCATGCACCACCATGCCCAGCTAATTTTTGGTAGTTTTAATAGAGACGGGGTTTCACCATATTGACCAGGATGGTCTCGATCTCTTGACCTCATGATCCACCCGCCTCGGCCTCCCAAAGTGCTGGGATTACAGGCTTGAGCCACCGCGCCTGGCCTCATTAGTGTGTTCTGTAGGCTTTTCGTATCATTTCAAAGTGGTGGGCCAGCATTGTTTTGTTAGGAGTTGTACTGCTATGAAAACTTAACAAGTAACAGATACAAAGTCTTAAAAGGAGAAATACAAAGTAAGGGGAAATACAAATTAGTTGCAATATCAGTTTCAGTTTCCATTCATGCAAACTGAATTTGCGGTTATGCAATTATGAAACTCAAAAGTTTTTTTCTTTTGGGTACATAGGTCTCAGAGGAATTTAACTCATAGGAATTTTTATCAGAGGAGTTTATCCAGATATAGCATGCAGTATTACCAATTACACAGACATTTTCTTATCTAACCATGGGATACTAGAAGATTTCTTATGTTATATTTTGTTACGTTATAAGCAGAAGCAATGCCTGTGAAATTCCAGTTATACCATTATCCTGCTGAGCTGAAAAAGTAATACTAAGTGGGGCAAAGGCTAATTATGATATGGAGTCTTGTTCCAATGTCTGGGGAAAAGTTCTACAGCATAAAAACATCAACTTTTTCTCCTGGTTTGTAGATTGAATGTCTCCAGGCATGATATTGGGCAGTTTAGTGAACTATTTGTATGGCCTATACATCAGCTGTAAGACTTATTCCTTAACATTCGTCTAGTTTTGGTTTCTAGGGCTTTAAGAACAGAGTGGTATCTGGGCACAGTGGCTCACACCTATAATCCCAGCACTTTGGGAGGCTGAGGTGGGCAGATCACCTGAGGTCAGGAGTTCAAGACCAGCCTGGCCAACATGGTGAAACACCATCTCTACTAGATATAGGTGATGGGGAGGAAGGCAGCAAACCACGTTGCCATGTATGTACCTATGCAACAATCTTGCATGTTCTTCACATGTACCCCCAAACCTAAAGCGCAATAAAATATATATTAAAAAAAATACAAAAATTAGCTGGGCATGATGGCAGGTATCTGTAATCCCAGCTACTCGAGAGGCTGAGGTAGGAGAATTGCTTGCACCTGGGAGGCAGAGGTTGTAGTGAACTGAGATTACAAGGTTGCACTCCAGCATGGGCGACAGAGTGAGACACTGTCTCAAAAAAAAAAAAAAACAAAAAAAAAAAAAAAACCAGAGTGGCTTTTGTTTCAAGTTGGAGAAATTGTAGCCAAATATTGGGGAAAATTAGGAGAATTCAGGATCTAGTTTAATCTACAGGTAGATAACAAGAACACGGAAACAGTGCTGCACAGGGCCACAACCTAAAAACAGGCGTGTTACAGTTTTTATTTAGAAATGTAATGTTTCACTGGGGACGGTGGCTCACGCCTGTAATCCCAGCACTTTGGGAGGCCGAGGTGGGTGGATCACGAGGTCAGGAGATTGAGACCATCCTGTAACATGGTGAAACCCTGTCTTTACTACAAATACAAAAAATTAGCCAGGTGTGGTGGCACGCGCCTGTAGTTCTGGCTACTAGGGCGGCTGAGGCAAGAGAATTGCTTGAACCTGGGAAGTGGAGCTTGCAGTGAGCTGAGATCACGCCACTGCACTCCAGCCTGGACGACAGAGTGAGACTCCTTCTCAAAATAAATAATAAATAAATAAATAAATAAATAAATTTTCTCACTATATTGATTATATACAAATCTCAGATTTTAAAAACCTCATGAGGCTATGTAGCCAAAGCAAAGCAAACTCTACATATTTACAGTTGTAAGTTTCTTGGGTCTGCCAGGAGGTGACAGCTCTTATCACTCACTATAGTATGGGGACTCTTTGTGTGTACCTATGCAACAATCTTGCATGTACCCCAAAACCTAAAATGCAATTTAAAAAAAAGTATGGGAACTCTTAAAGTCAGGCATTTTGTTCACATTCTTAACTTGACATTTGGCAATATAGCCAACTGTGTTCTGCTTATAAAAAGAGACAGAGTTGGCCGGGCGCGGTGGCTCACGCCTGTAATCCCAGCACTTTGGGAGGCCGAGGCGGGTGGATCACGAGGTCAAGAGATCGAGACCATCCTGGTCAACATGGTGAAACCCCGTCTCTACTAAAAATACAAAAAATCAGCTGGGCATGGTGGTGCGCGCCTGTAATCCCAGCTACTCAGGAGGCTGAGGCAGGGTAATTGCCTGAACCCAGGAGGCGGAGGTTGCGGTGAGCTGAGATCACGCCATTGCACTCCAGCCTGGATAACAAGAGCGAAACTCCGTCTCAAAAAAAAAAAAAGAGACAGAGTTTTACTATGAGATGTGTGAGCCTTGTGCTATTGTGTATCTTCTAAATATACAATCATGTCATCTGCAAATAGAGACAATTTGCCTTCCTCTTTTCCTAATTGAATACCCTTTATTTCTTTTTCTTGCCTGATTGCTCTGGCTAGAACTTCCAATACTATATTGAATAGGAGTGGTGAGAGAGGGTATCCTTGTCTTGTGCCAGTTTTCAAAGGGAATGCTTCCAGTTTTTGCCCGTTCAGTATGATATTGACTGTGGGTTTGTCATAATAGCTTTTATTATTTTGTGATATGTTCCATCAATACCTAGTTTATTGAGGGTTTTTTAGCATAAAGGGCTATTGAGTTTTATCGAAGGTCTTCTCTGCATCTATTGAGATAATCATGTGGTTTTTGTTTTTGGTTCTGTTTATGTGATGGATTACATTTATAGACATGCTTATGTTGAGCCAACCTTGCATCCCTGGGATGAAGCCTACTTGATCATGATGAGTAAGCTTTTTGATGTGCTGTTGCATTCTGTTTGCCAGTATTTTATTAAAGATTTTTGTGTTGATGTTCATCGTGGATATTGGCCTGAAGTTTTCTTTTTTAGTTGTGTCTCTGCCCAGTTTTGGTGTTAGGATGATGTTGGTTTCATAAAATGAGTTGGGGAGGATTCCCTCTTTTTGGATTGTTCGGAATAGTTTCAGAAGTAATGGTACCAGCTCCTCTTTGTACGTCTGGTAGAATTCGGCTGTAAACCCATTTGGACCTGGGCTTTTTTAATTGGTAGGCTATTAATTGCTGCCTCCACTTCAGCCCTTGTTATTGGTTTATTCAGAGTTTCAACTTCTTCCTGGTTTAGTCTTGGGAGAGTGCAAGTGTCCAGGAATTTATTCGTTTCTTCCGGATTTACTGGTTTGTGTGCATAGAGTTGTTTGTAGTAATATTTGATTGTAGTTTGTATTTCTGTGGAATGGGTGGTGATGTCCCCTTTATCATTTTTTATTGCATCTATTTGATTCTTCTCTCTTTTCTTTTTTATTAGCCTGGCTAGCGGTCTATCTATTTTGTTGATCTTTTCAAAAAACCACCTTCTGGATTTGTTGATTTTTTTGAAGGGTTTTGTGTGTCTCTATCTCCTTCAGTTCGGCTCTGATCTTAGTTATTTCTTGTCTTCTGCTAGCTTTTGAGATGTTTTGATTTTGCTCCTCTAGCTCTTTCAATTTTGATGATAGAGTGTCGATTTTAGACCTTTCATTGCTCCTCATGTGGGCATTTATTGCTATAAATTTCCCTCTGGACACTGCTTTAAATGTGTCCCAGAGATTCTGGTACGTTTTGTCTTCATTCTCGTTGGTTTCAAAAAACATCTTTATTTCTGCCTTCATTTCATTGTTTATCCAGTCGACATTCAGGAGCCAGTTGTTCATTTTCCATGAAGTTGTGCGGTTTTGAGTTTGTTTCTTAATCCTGATTTCTAATTTATTACACTGTGGTCTGAGAGACTGTTATGATTTCTGTTCTTTTGCATTTGCTGAGGAGTGATTTACTTCCAATTATGTGGTCGATTTTAGAGTAGGTGTGTTGTGGTGCTGAGAAGAATGTATATTCTGTGGATTTGGGGTTAAGAGTTATGTAAATGTCTATTAAATTCACTTGGTCCAGATCTGCGTTCAAGTCCTGGATTTCCTTGTTGATTTTCTGTCTTGTTGATTTTCTGTCTTGTTGATCTGTCCAATATTGACAGTGGAGTGTTAAAGTCTCCCACTATTATTGTGTGGGAGTCTAAGTCTCTTTGTAGGTCATTAAGGACTTGCTTTATGTATCTGGGTGCTAGTGTATTAGGTGCATATATATTTAGGATACTGAGTTCTTCTTGTTGTACTGATTCTTTTACCATTATGTAATGTCCTTCTTTGTCTCTTTTGATCTTTATTGGTTTAAAGTCCATTTTATCAGAGACTAGTATTGCCATCCCTGCTTTTTTTTTTTGCTCTCCATTTCCTTGGTAAATCATCTTCCATCCCTTTATTTTGAGTCTATGTGTGTCTTTGCACGTGAGATGGGTCTCCTGAATACAGCACAGTGATGGTTCTTGGCTTTTTATCCAATTTGCCAGTCTGTGTCTTTTGATTGGGGCATTTAGTCCATTTACATTTAATGTCAATATTGTTATGTATGAATTTGATCCTGCCGTCTTATTACTGGTTGGTTGTTTTGCCCTTTTGTTGGTGCAATATCTTCATTGCGTCATTGGTCTTTACCATTTGGTTCTTTCTTGCAGTAGCTGGTCCTGGTTTTTCCTTTCTGTGTTTAGTGCTTCCTTCAGGAGCTCTTGTAGGGCAGATCTGGTAGTGAGAAAATCTCTCAGCAATTGCTTGTCCATAAAGGATTTTATTTCTCCATCATTTATGAAGCTTAGTTTGGCTGGGTGTGAAATTCTGGGTTGAAAGTTCTTTTCTTTAAGGATGTTGAATATTGGCGCCCACTCTCTTCTGGCTTGTAGGGTTTCTGCTGAGAGATCTGCCGTGAGTCTGATATGCTTCCCTTTGTGAGTAACCTGACCTTTCTCTCTGGCTGCCCTTAGTATTTTTTCCTTCATTTCAACCCTGGTGAATCTAACGATTGTTTGCCTGGGGGTTGTTCTTCTAGAGGAGTATCGTTGTGGTGTTCTCTGTATTTCCTGTATTTGAATGTTGGCCTGCCTTGCAAGGTTGGGGAAGTTCTCCTGGATAATATCCTGAAGAGTGTTTTCCAACTTCGATTCATTCTCCCTGTCATCTTCTGGTACACTGATCAAGCGTAGATTAGGTGTCTTCATGTAATCCCATATTTCTTGAAGGTTTTGTTCATTTCTTTTCACTCTTTGTTCTCTTTTCTTGCCTTCTCGTTTTGTTTCATTGAGTTGATCTTCAATCTCTAATATCCTTTCTTCTGCTTGATCTATTCAGCTATTGAAATTTGTATATGCTTCACGAAGTTCTTGTGCCGTGTTTTTCAGCTCCGTCAAGTCGTTTATGTTCTTCTCTAAGCTGGTTATTCTAGTTAGCGTTTAGTCTAACCTTTTTTCAAGGTTTTTAGTTTCTTTGCATTGGGTTAGAACATGTTCCTTTAACTCAGAGAAGTTTGTTATTATCCACCTTCTGAAGCCTACTTCTGTCAATTCGCAAGATTCTCTGTCCAGCTTTGCTCCCTTGCTGGTGAGGAGTTGTGATCTCGTGGTGGAGGAGAGGCGTTCTGGTTTTTGATGGTTTCATTCTTCTTGCGCTGTTTTTTTCCCAACTCGTTGGATTTATATAGTTTTGATCTCAGGTAGCTGCTTTGGGAGGCGGCCTTTCCTTTGTCTGCCTGCAGAGGCGTTGCTGGGCTGCCTCTTTTATTTACTCAGGAAAGTTAGGCCGGCTTCTGCAATGGCGGCTGCCCCTCCTCTGCCGAGCTGGATCATGCTGTAGCTCTTGAGGTGAGAAACTCTGGCATGAGAGTTTTTTTCAGTCTGCTGGGCTTTGTTGAGGGGAGCAGAGTGGGGGTGGGGGGACCCGTCCTGCTGTATGGGCTGCTTCCCTGTTTTTAGTTCCCCTTCCCTCTACGTGGAGGGTGGATCCCTCCAGTCAGCTTTCTGGCTTTCCCGTCAGCCAGTGCTTCTGCCTAGATCTTTGCTGACAGTCCCCGCGCGCCAGCAGAAGTTGCTGTTCAGCCCTGTTCAGGCAGCTCGCTGAGGCTTTTCAGCCCGGTGAAGATCTCCTGTTCTGTGGGTTGTAGAGGGCTTGGGTGAAGCGCTGTATCCAAACCAAAGTCCCAGAGCGGGAGAGCTCGGTCCTCCAGTCGGTTGCACGCATCTCCTGGGTGGGGCAGTGCCCCGCCTTGCCTCTACTTGCCCTATTTGATTTATACCCACTTTCCAACCAGACCCACAAAATAAACTTGGGACCTCATTTGGCATTGTGGAGACCACTCGGTTTCTGCGTCTTGCTCACTGGAAGGTGCTTTCCGGAGCTGCTTCTCATTTGGCCATCTTGGGATCCTCTGCCACATCTTTATCCAGTCTGTTGATGATGGACATTTGGGTTGGTTCCCGGTCTTTGCTATTGTGAACAATGCTGTAATGAACATACATGTGCGTGTGTCTTTATGATAGAACCATTTATAATTCTTTGGGTATATACTCAGTAATGGAATTGCTAGGTCGAATGGAATTTCTATTTCTAGGTACTTGAGGAATCGCCACACTGTCTTCCACAATGGTTGCACTAATTTGCACTCCCACCAACAGCGTAAAAGTGTTCCTATTTCTCCACATCCTCTCCAGCATCTGTTGGGGGTTAGGTATTTTAAATTCAGATTCTACCGACCTTGGATCTTCTTTCTCATGAGCAGACCAGATCCAATTTAAAGGGAATGAAAATGAGCCCTGGAGGGGAAGGTCTGCAGATGCACCTCATGGACACAGTGTAGGATATGAATCATGAGGTGATCATACTTGAGATGTCTCAGATAGAGCTCAACCAAGATTTTGTAAAATTATTGAGGAAGAATTCATGCTTTGAAGAACAAATGATTTCACTAGATGGTATTAATCTTCCAGTGAGTAGACACCTGTAGGTAGGAGAGACCGAGAGGGTCCCAGGGACTTCTAGCAGCTGTTGATGTTCTGTTTCTTGATTACAACCTGCACCCAGATCAAGAAACAGAACATCGAAGGCTGCTGGAAGTCCCTGGGACCCTTCCCAGTGGTGTCTACTGAAAAAATTCGGGAGTTGTTTATATCCTGTATGTTTGCCATTTTTTGTTGTACTTCAAAAGTGGTAAAAAATAAAACTCAGTTGATAGATCTGACGGAGTGCATATTTAATGATGAAGCCTGAATTGGATCTGAAATATTTTCTTTTTTTTTTTTTTTTTTTTTTGGGACGGAGTTTCGCTCTTGTTACCCAGGCTGGAGTGCAATGGCGCGATCTCGGCTCACCGCAACCTCCGCCTCCTGGGTTCAGGCAATTCTCCTGCCTCAGCCTCCTGAGTAGCTGGGATTACAGGCACGCGCCACCATGCCCAGCTAATTTTTTGTATTTTTAGTAGAGACGGGGTTTCACCATGTTGACCAGGATGGTCTCGATCTCCTGACCTCGTGATCCACCCGCCTCGGCCTCCCAAAGTGCTGGGATTACAGGCTTGAGCCACCGCACCTGGCCCTGGATCTGAAATATTTTCAAAAGAAAAATTTCCAGTTGTATTGATCGAAGAGATGAAGCGCCGCTGGACTGGAGGACAGACATAGGCCATAAATAAAATGTGTCAGCATAACCCTGATAAGATATGGGTATCATTATGGGTGGATTTATGCAGACATAAGAAACATACCAATGAATTCTATTCTATGTAAAGGAGTTAATCTCCAAGTACTTTGAAACTCTCAATCTGTGCTAGTCTTTATGGCTCTTATCATCTGTACATATATTTTTCTATCCCACAAACATTATACTCTCTCCAGTTATCGTGTTTTGTATGTTTAGGTCACTAATACACATCTAACCCCTAAAATATTGCCTGGAATATGTGAGGTGGACAAATATATTTGTTGAATGAATTTAAAGAGTTGCTTACAGCAGTGCAGTTTAACAGAAATATAATGCAAAATCTAGATGCAATTTTAAGTATTTCAATAGTTGCATTAAAAAGGAGCAAAACCAAGCAAAAAAAACTACTTTTAATTATATGTAATATGTTCATTTAGCTCCCCAAATTAAAACCTGAACATGAAATCAAAGAAAATTGTTTACATGATTTTATAAAATGATACTTATGCATGATTATTTATAGTAAGACTTTATAATCTCTTTTAAAAATTTATGAAATGTGTCAGTTCAAAGTAGTCACATTCCAAATACCCAATAACTGCAGGATTATTTTTTCTTAATGTAACTCATTATTGAGACTCCTCTTGCAGAAGTGTGGGGCATCAGAACGTGATTGAATGCTCTTTGAGAAATGATAATTTCCATCTTAGAAGTAAAGAAACATATTGAGAAATTATTTTATTGTTTTTCATGAGCACAGAAGGGCAGATAGTTGGGTAGCATGAGGAAATAACTTCAGTAATCATCTCCAGTCTCAGGTTTTTCTCAGTCATATAATACAAATAGAAGGTC
>NW_022437161.1:0-96922 GCF_009761245.1 Sapajus apella
TCTGTTCCAGTGCCATCACAACAACATCAGTTCTCAGCAAAATAGTACTGTTAGCTGTTTCCCATCACCTGCCTCCCACTTGCATTTTCTCTGTCTGGGCCCCTCTTTCTTTTTTTACACTTCTCCCTCCCTCAGGGACTTTCAGTAATACCAATCCCTTGCTCAGGAAAATGAAACTCTCATGGGATACGAGCCAGAGACAAGCTAACAGGAGTGATGGTTTAATGCAGTGAGGACCACAATGATTTCCATAAGTCCCACCATTTAAGTATCCTTCACTTCCCAAAGTAAACACTCCACTCATTACTATGTACAGCTCCTCTCAAAAAGTGCCAAGGAAACTGAGGTAAACTCATTCATTCATTCATTCATATACTTATTCATTTATTTATCAATTTTTTGCTGAGCACCTCAGCTGAAGGAGTTCTAGGCACTGCAAACAGCATGAGAGATGGCAGGGAGGATTAAGGGAGAGATTGGCTGGTTCAAAGAATGGTTAGTACTTTGGTTTGAATGGAGGGTAGGATGCAAATGTAGATACGAACACAGATGAGGTCTGATAAATATTTATGGATCAGATCAGAAAGGACTTGTTGATATTTCTGAAGAGTTTGCAACGTCATCATAAAAGTAGTGGAGAACAACTGAAATGTGTTAAGCAGGACAGTGACATAATGAGACATGTGCTTTAGAAAGCTTACTCTTAGAGTCACAGTATAGATGATCTTGAACAAAACTAAGGATAGCATTAAGATATCATCCAAGTGAAAAACAGGGTTGTAGCCTATTAAACTTACAGATAAATACCTCTTTCTTTAGGGGACATCAGAAAAATTAAGTATGGCTTATTTAAAAGCAATTGAGAGCAGTCTATTTGAGTCTGATCACGGCACTCCAAGGAAATCTGCTTTGGTTGGCTGTGGGCCCAAGCTTTCTGTCTATTGCTTAACATTAACCAATTTCTGGTTTTTGGATCTTGAAAAATAGAATTGGTACAGGACACCTTCCCATCAACACTTATAAGTTTCTCCCATTAAAAAATTTTCTGGATCCCACATTTTCCTTCAGCTACGACTTTTCTCACCTTATAACAACACTTCTATAAGGATTTTCTAGACTTTTTCCAATGCCTCTCCTCCTATTCACCTCAAATGCAAAAAAATCACATTAGTATTACCCCACTTCACCAAACAGAACTATCACCAGTTGCCTATGACCTTGATGCTAAATCTAATGACCACTTGTTAGCTCTCATTTTCTTTACTGCTGTGCATAATTCAACACAGTTTATCATTTGCTTCTTCCTGAAACACTGTCTTTCTGTAGCTTCTGGGTTAGGCACTCTCCTAGCTCTTGTCCTGACTCTTTGTCCCTCTTATCTTATCCAGTCTTCAAATGTTGGCATCATGTAGTTTCGCCTTAGGCTCTCTCATTTTCTCACCCTGTACTTATCTAGATGAACTCAACCACTCTCATGTCTTCAATAACAGTGTATATGCCAATGAATACCAGTTTTATACTTCTAGATTTCTCTTCTGAGCTTCAGAATGGTAGAGGCATACCTCAAAGATATTGCAGATTTGGTTCCAGACCACTGCAATAAAGTGAATGTCATAATAAAGCAAGTCACATGAATTATTTGGATTTCAGTTCAAATAAAAGTTATCTTTATATTATAATGTAGTCTATTAAGTATATAATAGCATTATGTCTCCAAAACGTACATACCTTAATTAAAAATACTTCACTGCTAAAAATGCTAATGATCATCTGAGCCTTTAGTGAGTCCTAATCTTTTTGCTGGTGGAAGGTCTTGACTCGAAGTGTATAGCTGCTGATTGATAAGGGTGGTGGTTGCTGAAGGTTGGGGTGGTTGTGACAATTTAAAATAAGACAACAATGAAGTTTGCTACATTTACTGATTCTTTATTTCATGAAATATTTCTCTGTAGCATGCCATGCTGTTTGATGGCATTTTACTCAGAGTACAACTTCTTTCAAAATTAGGGTCAGTCCTCTCAAATCCTGCCACTGCTCTATCAACTAAGTTTACTTAATATTTTGAATACTTTGTTGTCATTTTAGCAGTGTTCACAGCATCTTCACCAGAAGTAGATTTCACTTCTCAATAAACTATTTGCTCATCCGTAAGAAGCAACTCCTCATCCATTCAAGTTTGATCATAAAGTTGCAGTAATTCAGTCACATCTTCCGGTTCCATTTCTAATTCTCATTCTCTTGCTATTTTCACCACATCTACAGTTACTTACTCCACTGAAGTCTCAAATCTCTCAAAGCCATCCATGAGGGTTGGAATAAACTTCTTCCAAACTCCTATTAATGTGGATATTTTGGCCTTCCCCTATGAATCATGAATGTTCTTTTTAAATTTTTTTTTTAGATGGAGTGTTGCTCTGTTGCCCAGGCTGGAGTGCAGTGGCACGATGACGGTTTACTACAACCTTCGCCTTCTGAGTTCAAGTGATTCTCCTACCTCAGCCTCCGGAGCAGCTGAGACTACAGGTGCATGCTGCCATGCACGGCTTTTTTTTTTTTTTTTTTTTTTTTGTAGTTTTAGCAGAGATGGGGTTTCACCTTATTGGCCAGGCTGGTCTCAAACTCCTGACCTCAAGTGATCTGCCCGCCTCAGCCTCCCAAAGTGATGGGATTACAGGTGTGAGCCACCACGCCTGACCATGAATGTTCTTAATGGCATCTAGAACAGCGAATCCTTTCCAGAAGGTTTTCAATTTACTTTGCCCAGATCCACCAGATGAATCACTATCTATGGCAGCTATAGCCTTATAAAATGTATTTCTTAAATAACGACTTGAAAGTCAAAATTATTCACTGATATATGGGCTGCAGAATCATGTTGTGTTAGCGAGCATGAGAATAGCATGAATCCTCTTGTACATCTCCATAGAGCCCCTGCATGACCAGGTGCATTGTCAATAAGCGCTAGTACTTTTAAAGGACTCTTCTTTTTCTGAGCAGTAGTTCTCAACAGGGGGCTTAGAAATATTCAGTAAACCATACTGTAAACAGATGTGCTGTCATCCAAGTTTTGTTCCATTTACAGAGCACAGGCAGGGTAGATTTAGCATAACTTTTAAGGGCTCTGGGATTTTCAGAATGATAAATGAGCTTCAACTTAAAGTCACCAGCTGCATAACTCCTAACAAAAGAATCATCCTGTCCTTTGAAGCTTTGAAGCCAGGCATTGACTTCTTTTTATCTATGAAAGTCCTAGATGGCATCTTCTTCCATTATAAGGCTTTTCAGTATACATTGGAAATCTGATATTTAGTGTAGCCATCTTTGTCAAAGATCTTAGCTAGATCTTCTGGGTAACTTTCTGCAGCTTCTTCATTAGCCCTTGCTGATTTACCTTGCACTTTTATGTTATGGAGATGGCTTCTTTCCTTAAACTTCATGAGTCAGCCTCTGCTAACTTCCAACTTTTCTTTTGCAAGCTTTCTCATCTCTCTCAGGCTTCATAGAATTGAAAGGTCCAGGCCTTGCTCTGCGTTAGGATTAGCTTAAAGGCATGTTGTAGCTGATTTAATCTTTTTTTTTTATTTGATCTTCTATCCAGACTACAAAAACTTCCTTATCAGCACAAAGCCTGTTTTTCTTTCTTATAATTCCTCTGTTTACTGAAGTAGCACTTTTAATGTCCTTCAGTAACTTTTCCTGGGAGGTCAGCTTCAAGATGGCTGACTAGAGGCACCTGACACTCACTTCACCTGCAAAGAAGGACCAAAACAGTAAGTAGATAAGAACACATCAAATAGATATTCTGAAAGAGAACACTGGAATTCAGAGAAGTGACAGGGAGCCTCTAAGGCATGGAAGGAGAGGGAAGTGAAGCATCTTGCCTGGCTAGAATTAGCTCACAGACAGGAGGAACTGAGCATTACAGAAAAAAATAAGCAAGAAATCCCCAGTAGTCCACATTTCTACCAGACTCCTGTAATCCTAGCCAAAGGAGATCCCCTTGGCCCTTGCAGGCCCTGAAACTAGTATGAGAAGCTGCCTGGAGTCCATGTAACAGCATTGTTTCAGAGAGGTTGTTTACGCTGGATCCTACGCACCTCCAGAGACCCAAGCAGCTGCAGCATGGCACCATTTTGACAGCCCAGCCCCCATAGACTACATTCTGCCCTGGAACCCAACAGTCCCTATATCTCCACATCCCTGGAGCCTCCTGACATCCCCACACACCCACCCAGGGGGTTATAGCCACTCGACATTGGCTAGACCCAGTGGTGCAGCAAGGGCACCAGCATTCTAGCCCACAGGGTGTTCTAAAACCCAGGGAATGGACAGTGCAGTGTATCAAGGAGGCTGCCCCTCACACAAAGGGAGCTGAAATACATGCTAACAATAGTCTGAGAGCTGCCTACTTGGGCGACTGCCACTGCCAGCAACACTGCCTCCTACAGTGGCAGGGCCACCATGCACCTGTATGTGCCTTCAAGGCGTCTAGGGACCAGTTTGCCCGTGCACTATTCGGGGACCTGAGCATGGACCTCCCCTCCCACCACCACCACTGCAGGTGCACGAATGCAGTGTTGGAGGCATGGGGATTGATGTGCCCTACCCACCACAGCTGGTGCTTGTGCTCACCATTGAGAGGACTTACTACAGGTTCAACACACCTGCCACCACCACCGTTGGCACCAGCACATGTTGTCCAGGGGCCTAGGATAGAACAACCCCATTTGCAACCACTGGTGCCCATGCATGCCATTCAGGAAACTGAAGACAGGTCTGCCCACTCACATTGCTGCTGCCACCAGCACCCATGCATGTAGTCACAGTGCCTGGGGATAGGCTCACCCTCCCTACTACTATGGACATACATGCACACCATCTAGAGGCATAAGGGTGAGACCACAACATCCCACCCCACCACCAGTGCCCATGCCTCCTGGAGGCCTGGGAACTGACTTGTCCAGTCTGCCACCACTGCTACCAGCATCCATATGTGCATGCTGGCTGGAGGGCATGGTGACTGCCCTGTTCAGCCTGCCACCACCGCTGGCATTTACAGGAGCCACTCAGAGGTCTGAGGGTTGGCCCATCACTGCTACCACCACCACTCATAACACAGGCACTATCTGAGGGCATGAGGACCTGCCCACCTGGCCCACTGCTGCCAATCATGGCACCTGAGCACACCACCTGGAGACCTGAAGACTGGCATGCCTGGCCTGCTGCCAACACCACTAGTACCTAAGGACTGGCCTGCCTGGCATGCCCATCCCAGGAAAGCCTCATAATAACCTCCATTAATAACTGTAGCCAACCCACTGAGTAACTCACAGACACCACTGACACTGATTAGAGCCAAAGAAATCATACAGAAAATACAAACTGTGCCCACCCAGAATGATAGCCAAAGAACCCTATCAACCAACACTACAAATACATCTATGTGAAAAGGGAATTTCCTATGAAAGCTAATTTGTAAAATTGGAAGAAGTGACTGTTACACCAGATATCAATGTAAGTACACAAAAAATATGCAAAAGGAAGGAAATATGACACTTCCAAAGCAACACAATGCGACTCCAGTAACAGATCTTCAAAAAAAAGAAATTTGTAAAATGTCTGAAAAAGAATTTAAAATAACAGTATTAAAGAAATTCAGTGAAATATAAGCGAACACAGATAAACTTATAAAGAACTAACATCGATACTCAAGCTAGTCCAAAACATGATGAGAAGAGAATTCTTCCTAACTCATTCTACAAGGCCAGCATCACTCTGATATCAAAACTGGACAAGGAAGCAACAATAAAAGAAAAACACAGGTCAATATCCCTGATGAATATAGATGTAAAAATCCTCAACAAAATACTAGCAAATAAAATCTAATAACACATTAAAAAGATAATATACTATGATCAAGTGGGGTTTATCTTAGTGATGCAAAGATGGTGCAACATACGCAAATCAAGAAATGTGATATATCACATCAACAAAATGAAAGACAAAACCCATATGATCATCCGAATAGATTCAAAAAAAGCATCTGATATAATTCAACATCTCCTCATGATAAAAACTCTCAACAAACTAGGCATAGAAGGAACATGCCTCAACATAATAAAGGCTATATGTGACAAATCCATAGCTAACATTATACTGAATGAGGAAAAGCTGAAAGCCTTTCCTCTGAAACTGGATCAAGAAAAGGATGCTCACTTTAACCATTCTTTTTCAACACAGTACTGGAAGTCCTAGCCAGAGCAATTAGGCAAGAGAAAGAAAAGGCATCTAAGTTGGGAAAGAGAAAGTCAAATTGTTTCTCTTTGCAGATGAAATGATTTTATATTTAGAAAAACCTGAAGACTCCACCAAAAAACTCTTGGAACTGATAACCAAATTCAGTAAAGTTGCAGGATATAAAATTAACATACAAAGTTCAGTAGCATTTCCAGACACCAACAATGAACTAGCTCAAAAAGAAATTAAGAAACCAGTCCTGTTTACAACAGCTAAAGACAAATACCTAGGAATAAATTTAACCAAGGAAATGAAGGACCTCTGCAACAAAAATTATAAAACAGTGACGAAAGCAACTTGAAGACACAAACAAATGAAAAGATATCCTATACTCATAGATTGCAAGAATTAATATTGTTAAAATGATTATACTACCCAATATGATCTACAGATTCAATTCAATCCCTATCAAAATACCAATGACATTTTGCAAAGAAATAGAAAGAAAAAATTAAATAAATAAATAAAATATTAAAATTAATATGTAACCACAAAATACCATAATAGCCAAAGCAATATTGAGCAAAAAGAATAAAGCTGAAGGCATCACACTACCCAACTTCAAAAAATACTACAAAGCTATAGTAATCAAAACAGGATGGTATCAGTATAAAAACAGACACATAGACCAATGGAACAGAATAGAGAACCCAGACATAAATCTATGAATTTACAATCAACTGATTTTTGACAAAGGCACCAAGAACGTACATTGGAAAAAGGGTACCCTCTTTAATAAATACCACTGGGGAAACTGCATATTCATATAAAGCAAGACCCCTATTTATCACTATATGCAAAAATCAACTCCAAATAGATTAAAGACTTAAACATAAGACCTGAAGCTATAAAACAACTAGAAGGAAATACAAGGAAACAATTCTGCAGTGGTCTAGGCAAAGATTTTATGAGTAAGACTTCAAAAGTGTAGGTAACAAAAACAAATGGGACTATAGTAAACTAAAAAGCTTCTGCACAGCAAAACAAATAATTGAGAAATAAAAATAAAATCCTAACTCCCCCAACTAAATAAACAGACCCCTCTCAGCCAAGGGCACCCCAGATAAACCTTAAAAACTGTGTTCCTAGGCCAGGTGCGGTGGCTCATGCCTCTAATACCAGAACTTTGGGAAGCTGACGTGGGTGGATCACCTGAGGTCAGGAGCTCGAGACCAGCCTGGCCAACCTGGTGAAACCCTGTCTTTACTAAAAATACAAAAATGAGCCAGGAGTGGTGGTGAGTGCCTGTGATCCCAGCTACTCGGGAGGCTGAAGAAGGAGATTTGCTTGAACCTGGGAGATGGAGGTTTCAGTGAGCCGAGATTGTGCCACTGCACTCCAGCTTGGGCAACAGAGTGAGAGTCCATCTCAAACAACAACAACAACAAAACAAACAAACCAACGAACAAAAAACACAAATGCTAGTGAGGATGTGGAGAAAAGGGAGCTCTCATACAGTGTTAGTGGGAATGTAAATTAGTATAACCACTACGGAGACCAATTTGGAGGTTCCTCAAAAAACCCAAAATAGGACTACCGTATGATTCAGCAATCCTATTGCTGGGTATATGCTGAAAAGAAAGGAAACCAGTTTACCAAAGACACATCTGTATTCCCTTTTATGTTGCAGCACTGTTCACAATAGCTAAGATTTGGAAGCAACCTAAGTGTCCATCAAGAGAAAAATGGATAAAGAAAATGTGCTACTTATATACTATCCAGAAACCTTTCATTTGTAAAAAAAAAAAAAAAGAACCCACCACAATATCTGTGAAGGGCAATGAAGAGAAGCAGGATAAAATGAGGCATGCCTGTGTATCCAGTCACCTATTTGACATGTACTTGAAATCATAATAACCAAACTCATTGATGAAACAGGAGAGTTCCTTGACCCCCCCCTTACAGGACGTGCAACAGCGGTGTGACTTGTCTGTTCAGTAACTGCTGCTGCTCAAACCCCTTACGGGAGGGGGAGCACACAAATAGAAAGGCGCAGCAGCCCAAACAGAAAGGTGCAGGAGCCCAAGTGTATGTTACAGTGTGCCCTTTTAGCCTTGCCATCCATGGACGGCTTGAGTGTTAACCAGCTCAGTGGACTCTCTACCTTTCTGCAAGGGCAGAGGGTTGGTGTGACAGCCTTCTGTATCCTGAGCTCTTGTCCAGCTTCCTGGAAGAATCAGGTGACACATGGACTTGAAGGATGAATGCAGGAGTTTTATGGAGTGGTGGAGTTGGCTCTCAATGAGATGAATGGGGAGCTGGAAGTGGGGATGCAGTGGGAAGATGATCTTCCGCTGGAGTTTCGTTGTCCAGTGGCCAAACTCTTCTCTGACGACCACCCCTAGCTGAACTCCTCTTGGCATTCAGACATTCCTCCTCTTCTTTCTCTGCTGCATTGTTCTGCCATTCATCTTCTTGTCTCCTTTTCTGTTCGTCTGCTTCTGGAGCCTGGGGTTTGGGGTTTATATGGGCATGGGACGGGGGGCATAATGGACCAAAAGGCAACTTTTTGGGCACAAAACCAGAAATGCCTGTTCTCACTTAGGGCCATGGGTCTCCAGGCTTGAGGTTGGGCCTTTGTCAGGGAACTGACCTCTTCTACCCAGTGTTTCCGTCTCCTGTCTGTATCATTATTTCCTTTTGTCCCCAGACATTTTCTTCTTCCAGTGCTCACCAACTCAGTAACATGGAACACCATTCCTGCAGTGTAGCATACCAGAATTTGATCATTCTTCATAACTTGCTCTCTCAAATCCAAAATTGTTTGTATTGTTTAAATGGTCGTTGCATGCTTTGACCCCTGATTAATTCTCCACTCTTATCTCATGTTTTGTGTTCATGCCAAACTTGCCTTCTTTCAATTCCTTTGGGACCAGGACGCCCAAAAGTTTGGCCTCAGGGTCTTTATATTGGTATATCCTCTTCCTGGAATATTCTTCCTCCAAATCTTTTCCTGGCGAGTTTCTACTTAACCTTTACGTACCAGGTGAAATATTTCTTCTTTGAGTGAATCTTCCTGGACCCATCTGACTAAATTCAGTCCTCCATGCCACCTTCATATCCTGCTGGTTTAATTTCCCAGGGAAACCCATAATTTCCCTTTATAGCACTTGACAACTGAAATGAGTGACTGAGGTATAAGCCTCAATCATTGAGCTTTATTACGCCAGTTTTAGGGCATGTCTGTGAAGAACACAGTCTCTGTGGCTGTTTTTCCGAAGAGGTTTTCAGGAGATTTCGTATTTGTATATTTCCTTAAAGCAGGGAAGGTATGTAGGAAGAGAGGTAGGTAGTTGGTTAGGCGAATAGTTAGCTGCATTCCTGTGAGACATTAGTTAGTGCCCAGTAAATCTACATTTTATATAAGATAAAGTGAATATCTGGAAAGAAAAAGGGAGTAAAAGACAAGTCAATTATGCAGCTGTCTCTAGGTAGGTAGAGGAAGGAGTCTTGACTTTGTTCTGCACCTGGGAGGATAAGCTTGTAATTACATTATTGGTGTAGAATCAAACAGACTTTAGTATTAGGAGCTAGACTTAGATTGTAGACCTAAAGTCACTTTTGGCATATCCTTGTTTATGGAAGGCCAGAAAATAACTAAGTTGTTGGGGGGCAGTCCTTCGCAGATATCTGAGGACTTTTAGCTTTCCATGGCGATCTGGCTAATACATAATGTTAGGAACAGCTATTCATTTGGAAGAGTGTGTTGCAATGACCTTCTCTTTTTCTTCAAAAGTTTGGGGGGTCCTGAGATTTTAAAATTTTCCTTTGCACACTCTCACAATTTTAAGTATTTATTTGTGAGATTGTTTTCATAATGTCTGCCTTCACTACTTGACTGTAAATTTCACAAGTGTTGCTCTTGTCTGTGTCCTCAACACTGAGAACTGACATGTAGCAGACAGTTAATAAATATTTATTCAGTGAATATATGTATAAATGAGTGAATGAGTACAAGTTTTTCTCAAAAAGCATATATTCCTCTCTTAAAGAGGAAGGGCCTCTTCAGTTTGGGAGACTATTCAGGGTCTGACGAATAGATACTCTGAAAGATTAAGAGCTATCTTTGATGGCCAGGCATGGTGGCTCATGCCTGTAATCCTGGCAGTTTGGGAGGTTGAGTCCAGTGACCGCTTGAGGTCAGGAGTTCAAGACCAGCCTGGCCAACATGGTGAAACCCCATCTCTACTAAAAATACAAAAATTAGCTGGGCATGGTGGCACACCTGTGGTCCCAGCTACTCAGGAGGCTGAGGCAGGAGAATTGCTTGAACCTGGGAGGCGGAGGTTGCAGTTAGCCGAGATCATGCCACTGTGCTCCAGCCTGGGCAACACAGTGAGACTGTCTTTAAAAAAAATGCTATCTTTCAGAGCTCAGTACAGTTCTCAACAACATTCCAAGTCATTTTTACCCTCCCCATTCGAGGTAAGTATTATATTACATTGTTCTCTTTTACCCACAATCCTTTCCCTAGGGTTTTCACCAGCTTTTCTTTAACCTGAAAAGAGTCAAAAGGAAAAACAGAATAAAAATATTCACTAGATTTTCCTGAGAATCTAAAACATTTGAAGTTTGCTTAGAGATTTGGCTGAAGCTTTGGATTGTCTCCAAGTTTAAGCAATCAATTTATCTGGGGCTAATTTCAGTTGTTCACAAGGTTGTTTTTTTCTTCAACTTTCAGTTTCAACATGACAGATGGAGTTAACCTCCTCATAGTTCAAATGAAGCAGTTAAACCCAGGGCCCAAGTTGGAAAATCTGACATAAGGAATCTCTCTTTCCAAACGTCATGACACCTGGTGATTATGTTCCAGATTCTGGCTCCTGGGTCCGTGGGAGCAGTAAGCTCTGGTCTTTCCAAAAGTCTTGTCATAGTAGTAGGGGAAAGGAACACTTCTTATGGACAGTGAAAGAGAAACACTAACCCATCCACTATCTTCCAGACATCAGACGTGAAAAGTAAGACAGAGGCATTTCTGACCTTGTCTGATTCAGTAGGACAGTGTCAGGCTTTGTTTAGAGAGAGAAAGTGACCATCCTTAAAAAAAAAATCCCTTATGCTCCCCACTGTTGGTCTTAAGTGCATGGCTTAGGTCCAGCCCTAGGTCTTTTTCATTTCAACACCAAACTACACTGGCTTTTGAGATGAAGACAGGGGTTGTAGATCTGCAGAACATCAGAATAGCTGCTGAATGCTTCTAAGAGCCCATTCTAAACCTCCCTTTTCTCTGTCCCAGTATCCAGAACAGATACAAGATTCCTTGTACTGAGTTGTTCTGGACCAGGGTCCATTGTTATTTAGCCATGCCCAATCCCTGGGAAGCTGACATACAATAGAAAATGGAGTGATAATTATGCAGCCAGTCTCTGTGGGACTTTTAGGGGAAGAACAGCCTTCCTAGGAAGTTAGTTACCTAGTCACTTTTGCTATTGTTTTATATATATAATATATATTTATATATATAAATATATATATAATATATATTTATATATATATAATATATATTTATATATATATATGGCTACTGAGACCAGAGGGAGCGAAGCCAGAGGATGGGAATATGGCCAATGTTTTACTGATGATTTACTTATCCAGCGATGACCAAAAACTCCAATGGCTACACCAGCTAATGCTGTCCATGAGAAGGCTGAAAGGATCTTCAGAGATTATCATGCTTAGCTCTTGCTTGTTTACTTGGCTGAAAAAATACTCTCCCGGTTTCCCTCGGAGTTATTATGGTTTGTAAGCAATGATGACAGTTAAAATTCTGCACTATCATACTAAGGTTTACAAGGTTCTGTTTCTAGATTTCTTTTCCTGGAGATTCTCTACTTGGACACCCCCACCAGCCTAAAGATCCCAGAAACATATGAAGAGCTCTCATAGGGACTGTTGGATAGAAGCAACTCTGTTGCCACACTGAAAACCAAATTCTGGAGATCTAGCATGAGAATCCAACCCTGAGGAATGCTGCAGAAGGTAAGTACAGACTTCTCAAAGGTATGACAAAAGCCCTGGCCTTGGACTCAAGAGACCTGAGTGCAAATCTGCCTTTCATTATAACTGTTTGATCCAGGTTAAATCACTTAACTGCTTTGAACTTCAATTCCTCTTTCTGTAAAACAGGAATACAATTACAGTACCTACTTCACAGTTGTGATTAATGAACAAACAAATGCACAAAGGACCCAGTATACAGTAGATGATAAGTATCAGTGACTTGTATCAGAATTTGTTTCTTATAGCTGCTGTGCCTTACAAATGCTGCCCAACTCTCCACAAGGGACCCATGGTAGAGATGACGCTGCTCTTCAGGTCATTCCTACAATTTTCAAGGCAATATTTGAAAAATTCTGAACCGATCCCGGAATGGCAAGCTTCTTTTCTCCACCTATCAAAATCCTGTTCATAACTGTGGACCCGATTCAAGTGTCAACCTCATTGCACATCTTCCTCAAATACTTTTTAGATCTTACCTAGGACTTAGGGAAGAGTTCGTCAAGGAAGAGATGCTTGAGCTGAGAGATGAAAACTGAGCAAGAGTACCCTGGGGAAGGGGAGAGGAGAGAATATTCTGGATAAAGGAGACAATATATGTGTAGATCTTGAGGCAAAAGGTAATCTAGTTTGTTGGAAAAACTGAAAGAAAACCAGAAGGCCAGTGAGGCTACATCACAGGGAAGTCCAGAAGCCTTATAGAGTAGTTGTGCATGTCTGTGCAGTTGGAGCACAACACAAAGATACCCTATCAAAGGCGCATGTGAGGACTGAAATCCAGCCTGTGTTCTCCTTGCTAAACCATGCATTTATAGGGCTCTATCCACCCAGAAGGAGTGCCTTTTTCTACTCTGTCCACCCTTGTTTTAATTTTCAGAAAGACACACAAAAGTTAGCAGCATCTCTTACAAGGCCATGCATCGTCTGGCTCCTACCTATCACACCAGTCTTACCTGGAACTCTTTCCCACATTCTCTTCTTTGTGCTCCATCCACACAGGTCTTTTGCATCCTCAGGACTTTGCACATGTTTTGCTTGTTATATTGGATTTCACTATCATCTACCCAGTACAATGCTTGGCATACTACTGAGGCTTGATGAGTGTGTTTTAGTGTTGAGTCCATGACCTGAGGCTGATTTGGCTTCATCTGAGTCTGGACCTGAACCAACTGCAATTGGGTTAGAACTGCTCTGGTCTTCAAGCCAGCGAGGCTGGTGCAATGCCCATTTCTAAGTGCTGGGAGCAGTGAATCTTGCTACCCAGGCATGGCAAAGGGGGCACGTTTTTCTTGGGGCTGCTAAAATATTTAGAGATTAAGAGAGTCTCAAGGACTTCTTAATACAGGCAATATTCATTTACTTTTTCTGCATGGGATTGAAAGAATTGAGGAATGTGGTTGTTTCAGACTTTCCTGTACTTCAAAACTCAGAAGAGCTTCCTCTAAGGATACATTACAATATATTCAACAAGAGTCTGCCCATCAGCCTGGATTTCTGAAAGAATGATAAGCTCCTACTGCTACCATTTGTTCAACAAATATTTATTGAGCACCTACAATAAATAATAAGATAGGCATGATCTTTGACTTCACAGAGCTTAGATTTTCGTACCGTGTTCAGAAATCTCTGTGGGATTATTTTACAGATGAAATGTGTTTTCTTAAGGTGCCAAATGCTCATTGGCAGCTTATATAGCTACTAATAAGGTTCAAGAAGAGTCCTTGGGTCCAAATCCTAGTGGAGTCTACCATTTGAGAGCTGTGCTACTACCTTGGGCAAGTTGCCTTTTCTTATTTTCAATTTTCTCAGCTGTAAATAAGAATAATAATGCTTAACCTCATAGAGTTGCTATTAAGATTAAAGTATAATATGTAAAAGGGTGTAGCCTAGTGCCAAATCAATAAATATCTTTATATAATACAGCATACCCTTTTGTTTTATGGAAAATGAAAATTATTTTTAAAATAAAATTTATCTAGGAAATAGTTCCGTTTCTTGGGAACTTAGTAATCAGAGGAAATGTCATGGCTATAGGAAATGTTTCCTATCTATTATGTCCTGATCCAGGTTGTTATTTTCTTGACATAGAAACTTTTATCTTGATGTCCCCAGCCAACCCTAGTGCCTAGCATAGTGCCTGCGAGTGCTGCAGATACAGGGCTTGTCCTGTTAATTTCTGCACTCTAAGGGTCTAGTGTAGTGTCTAGAACAAAGTACACATATTATTAGGCTGGTGCAAAAGTAAATGAGGTTTTTGTCGTTGAAAATAACGACAAAAACTGCACTTACTTTGTCGTCAACTTAATAGCTGTATAAGCTTATTTCATTCTCATAACAACCCTCTAAAATGATGCTATCATTATTATTAGATGAGGAAGCTAAGGCACAGAGAGATTAAGTCAATTGTCCTAAATTACCAAGCTAAGAGTGATAGAGCTGGAAGTTAAACCAAGCAGCCTAGCTCTGACACCTAACACAACCACATGGGAAGTGATTACTAGATATTTGTTGAATAAATGCAATTGTAAGAAAATGTAAATTACGACCATTTAAGGGAAGAATTCTATTATACATGTGAGCTTAATACAATAGCCATATTCTGAAAAGTTAGATAAAAATGAATTCTTTGTAAATTTCATGATCTATCATTAGTAGTGTGCCCAGAACATTGTAGTTTGAAAAAGTAACCCATACTGAGCTTTAAGGGTTCCTGCTATTCAAAGCAAATTGCAGTGATCCATTTTGCTGTGTCCTTTTGTCATGTCGGTCATCATCTCCTAAATTTCCTGATTTATAATTAGCTTTTTTCACATACTGGCTTTTTCTAAAGCAGAAGGGCTGGTATATATCCTTTTGTAGATCTTGTTCCAATCACTTATTAAATGGCTGCCCCCTACCCCCACCCCCAACCCCCACCCCCAACCCCGCCATCAACTAGAAGGCTAGAAAGACAGCTGGTGCCCTCTTCTGGGGGTTTGGGGCTGTTGCATACCTTAGACCCACGGGGCATTTCCAGAAAACAATTATGTCAACTTCTTTTCAAGTCTCATGATAAGAATGGGGTTGGATTTTTATTCTTTCTTTGAAATAAGAAATTGTATTTTTCTGAAAATAAGAAAGTTGAGTGTAGTGTCCAGAACAAAGCATGCATATTACATGCATAAGCTTATTTCATTCTCACAACAACCCTATTAATATCCATTTTAGATAATGAAAATAGATAATAATAGGAGACTCAGCCAGGCGAGCCTCCTGAAGCCCTGTTGGGTAGAGGGATGGAATTCCACCATGGTGCTGAAAAGACACTTCCTTCAGTCAGATATATTTTATTTTTTTTTATTTTGAGGCAGAGTCTCACTCTGTGGCCCAGGCTGGAGGGCAGTGGCTCAATTTCAGCTCACTGCAACATCCACCTCCTGGGTTCAAGCTGTTCTTGTGTCTCAGTCTCCCAAGTAGCTGGGATTACAGGCACGTGCCATCATGCCTCGCTAATATTTTGTATTTTTAGTAGAGATGGGTTTCACCATGTTACCCAGGCTGGTCTCAAACTCCTGGCTTCAAGCGATCCACCTGCCTCGGCTTCCCAAAGTGTTGGAATTTCAGGCCTGAGCCACCACACTCGGCCTCAGTCAGATATATTTTAGGTGTCCTTTAAAATCATGTGCTATTAATGATAAAATTGAGCGTTTATTGAGGATAATCTACGTGCTAGATACTTTAGATACATTGTCTCATTTAAATCTCACCACAACCCTAGAAGGGCAAACAATATCCCCTATTTCAGTTAAGAAAACTGAGATGCAGAGACGTTAAGCATTGGCCAAAAAATAGCAGAACCAGGAATTTAAACCCAAATCATGTTCTTTCCAGTGCAATATGTTTTCTTTTTCTACTTCTTATGATCCTGTATCAAAATCCCACTACTAATAGAGATAGCAAGGAAATGTTCTTGACATATGTAAACCCAATCCAACATCACTGAAACATCAAAGAGAACCATGCCCCGTGGACGTCTTGCTAGTTGTTCTCACATCTTCTTCTTCTTGTTTTTTAATGTAGTTGTATTGAATTCGTTTTTAATGTAGTTGTGTTGAATAGAAAGATAGGAAGTGGTGTTCGCAGCCACTGCCACACTGCCGTCGCTCTCCAATGCCAGCTCCAGCCGAAGGAGAAAGCGAGTAAGTAAGGAGGTCTCTATATCGTGGCTCATACAAAGCAGACTGCCTGCAAATCGACCAGAGGTAAAGCACCCAGGAAGCAACTGGTTACAAAGGCCGCTAGCAAGAATGTGCCCTCCTCTACTGGAGGGGTGAAGAAACCTCATCATTACAGGCCTGATATTGTGACTCTCCGTGAAATTAGATGTCATCAGAAGTCCACTGAATTTCTGAATTGCAAACTTCCCTTCTGGCATCTGGTGCAAGAAATTGCTCAGGACTTCAAAACAGATCTGCGCTTCCAGAGCGCAGCTATGGGTGCTTTGCAGGAGGCAAGTGAGGCCTATCTGGCAGACCTTTTTGAAGACACTAACCTATGTGGTATCCATGCCAAACATGCAACAATTATGCCAAAAGACATCCAGCTAGCACACCACATACGTGGAGAACATGCTTATGAATCCACTATGATGGGAAACATTTTATCCTCAGAAAAAAATTCCCTTCTTCCTGTTATTGGTAGTTCTGAACCTTAGATATTTTCTTTCTCATGGGGTTAAAAGGTACCTAGGTATATGATTTCGAGTGGAAAAATAGGGAACAGAAATCAGGTTTTGGCAGTTTTTCTGTTTTCATTTGTGTGTGAATTTTTAATATAAATGCAGAGACGTAAAGCATTAATGTACGTTAAAATGTTTCAGTGAACAAGTTTCAGCGGTTCAACTTTATAATAATCATACATAACCTGTTAAAGTTTTCTGGACAATGCCAGCTTTTGTATTTTTTTAAAACAAGTATATTTCTTATTGACAGCAACTAACTGGCGTTTGTAGCATTTTTACCATATAGTACATTCCATCCATCCACTATACTTTTCTGAGTTTTCCTACATGCAACTACATGCTTTTAATGTTGTCTGTCTTCCGTGCTGTTCCTGTAAGTTTGCTATTAAAATACATTAAACTATAAAAAAAGAAGGATAGGAAGTTTAAATTGGTAACAGACAGAGGTTAAAGAACAAAGAAACTGTTGGGAAGCAGAGAAGGGGTTAGGAGAGAAGGGAGGGTGTGGAAATAGAGTACAGCATCTTTTTGGCTGCTTCTCTACATCTCGTGAGGCCAGAACTAGCATGCTTATAAGGTTGAGTCCCAGCTTTCTAGGGAATTCAGCTTGCAACAAATGTAATAATAACTAACCTACATCTAGTACTTACTTTGTGCCAGGCACTCTTTTAAGTGTTTTACATGTATTAACTCATTTAATCCTCACCAAAAATCCAATTTTACATGTTAGAAGATTGTAGCAGAGAGAGGCTATGATTTTCATTTTACAGATGAGGAAACTGAGGCACAGAGAAGTTAAGTAGTTTATCCAAGGTCAAGCTAACAAATGGTGGAGTTGGAGTTTAAATTTAGGATTCCGCTTCCAGAGCTGTATTCTCACCCCCCATGATATAGAGTTAACCCTTGAACAACATGAGTTTGAACTACATGGGTTCACTTATATGCAGATAGTTTTCCATAAATATATTAGAACATATTTGGAGATTTTGACAATTGATAAAAACTTGCAGATGAACTGTATAGCCTAGAAATATCAAACAACTTAAGAAACAGTTATATATGTTGTGAATGCATCAATATACTTACACACTAGTCTATATTATTTTCTACCATAAAATCTATTGCAAAAAGTTAAAATTTATCAAAATTTACACACACACAGACTATACATGGTACCATTCACAGTCAAGGGAAATGTAAACAAATGTAAAGATGCAGTATTAAATCATAACTGCATAAAGTTATGTACCCACCTCCTGTTGCCATGGTGGTGAGCTCAAGTGTTGAGAGTATCTGCTTAAAATGCCACCATGTGATGCTAATCATCTCCCCTTGAGTGGTCTGCTTTACCAATGAATTGCATATGGAGATAATAAAAATTGATCTCTCCTGAGGCTGCAGTGAGCCGTGATCGTGTCACTGCATTTCAGCTTGAGCAAAAGAGTGAGATTCTGGCTCAAAAAAGAAAAAAACAAAGCCATCTCCGGTAGTTCTCCTGTACGTTTCACCGTGTACGTTTCATTGCGTTTAGTGCAATATTGTAAACTATGAATAACACTGTGGAACTCATATGAAGTGCCACTACTGCTGCCAGAAGTGCTCCTAAAAAGCAAAGTCCTGACATTCCAACAAAAAGTTGAATTGCTTAATATGTATCATAGATTGAGATCTGCAGCTGTGGTTACCGGCCATTTCAGACTGACGATGTAAACTTAGAGTATTAATAAATACAGTACAATATTGTAAATGTATTTTATGTTTTTAAATCATTTTTTCTGAGGCAGGATCCTGATCTGTCACCCAGGCTGGCTGGAGTTCAGTGACGCCGTTATGGCTCAAGCAATCCTCCCACCTCAGCCTTCTGAGTAGCTAGGACCACAGGTGCACGCACCATCCTGGCTAATTTTTGTATTTTTTGTAGAGACGGTGTTTCAGCATGTTGCCCAGGCTGGTCTTGAATTCCTGGGCTCAAACAATCCTCCCTCCTCGGCCTCCCAAAGTGCTGGGATTACAGGTATGAGCCACCGCACCTGGCCTTAAAAATCATTTTCTTTTCTGTAGCTTACTTTATTGTAGGAATGCAGTATATAAAACATAGGACATACAAAATATGTTAATTGATTGTTATCCATAAGACTTCTAGTCAACAGTGGGCTATTAGTATAGTCATCCCTCCTCTCTGTATACATGAGAGATTGATTCCAGGACCTACTGCAGATACCAAAACCTGTACATATTCAAGTTGCGTACAGTCTGTTTTTCAAAACCTGCACATACAAAAAGTCAGTCCTCTGTGTAAGTGGGTTCTGCATCCTGTGAATATTGTATTTTTGATCCATGTTTAGTTGAAAAAAAATCCATGTTTAAATGGGCTCGTGAAGTTCAAACTCATGTTGTTCAAGGTTCAATGTAATTAAGTTTGGAGTCAAGTTATGCCAAATATTGACTGCATGGGAGATGGGGTGAGGTTAGCACCCCAACCCCCATGTCGTTCAAGGGTCAACTGTATTGCCTTTTCCAATATGTTGTAAGGATAAGTAGTGTTTCAGAAAAGATTTATTTCAAGATATACATGTGTGTGTGCTTGTGTTTGTAATGAGTAACAATGTAAAATGTATTTATTTTTGTAAGTCACAGACAAAAGTGTCTAAAAGCGCTACTGCTCTAGCAATAGCATTGCTGAATTGTTTATCTTCAGCCTTAATGGCGATAATGCCAGGTTGCTCTCCAAAATGATCATACCAAATCAGTCTCAACAGCAGTGTGAGATGTTCCATATCTCTCTATATAGATATTCTATATATTATACCTATGTTCCATACCCTCACCTGAACTTAATAGTGTCAGACTTTTCATGTGCTATCAATCCAGTGGGTGTTGAATAGTATCTTAATGCGGTTTTCAGTTGAGTTTTTTAGATTTCTAATACATCTTTTCATGCATTTGACCACTTAAATTTTGCTTATTGTGAGTCATCTCTTTATATCCCTTACTTGTATATTATGCAATACAACCCTCACAACAACTCTCTGAAGGCGCCAGCAATATAGATGAAGAAACTAAATCTGGGAGAAATCTTGCTTAAAGTAACCCAGCTAATGAGTTTTGAGCTGAAATTTGAGTCCAGATGTAGAGAACCCCTAAGCCTATGCCTTTTGTTTTACACTACATGCCAGAGCCCAAGGTCATGTTAGAAAAAAAAACACAAAAAAACAGAGGAAGAAAACAAATAAATTTGAACATGCAACCATTAGCAACCATGTCTTGTGTCAAACTAGGCTTTGTGCAATTAACATAGATTATTTCCCTGTGTCCTCACAACAACCTGTGAGCTAAAACATGTTATGTCCATTCTACAGGTGAGAAAACTAAGGTGTAGAGAAATGAAGAAATTTGCCTTGGAAGGGTTAAATTACAGCTAGAAATTTGCCTTGGAAAGGTTAAATTGTAGCTAGGGACAGAATCGCAATTCAAACATGAATCTCAACTCAAACACAAGCACAGACCTCAATCACAGAAACTCAAATAGATCTGCCTGATTACAAAGTCCATCCCTGTTCCACAATGTTGTCTATCCATAAATATTCCTGGTGTAAGGTAAAGGCCTCCTGCAAATCAAGCCTGACTCATCATCTCGTAGAGCCAGGTCTTGACCTGCTTCCCCACTTTCTCTCCAGATCCCCATCTGTTTCTACTTCGATGAGGCCAGGACTATACCTACTATCTTTCTGCAGAATCCTGGTCTGAGGTAGCCTTAAATCGGGCCCAGCCCTGCTGCTTCACATTAGCCATCTGAGCTAGGTTAGCTCCCATTCATTGATTGCTCTTCTACTTCCTCAGGCTTCTCTAATGAAGCCCAATCAGGGTCTCAACACCTTCCATGCTAAACCAGAAAATTATAAGCAGAGTCCTTAAACGTGGCTGCACATTAAAATCACTTGTGAACTTAAAAAAAATCCTCATGCGCTAGTTAGAACCCAGATCCATTACATCAGAATGGTACCCAGGCATTAACAATAGTTAAAGCTTCCCAGATGATTCTAATCTACAGCCAAGATTGAGAACCACTGTTACAGCATCTTCTTCAAGCTCCAGCAGCCATACCCAGCAGCTTCCACATTTTAGGTTTTCAAAGGAACTTCTTGGAGCATTGTAAAGACCCAGATTTCTGGACACCACCCTGGAGAATCCATGTTTGGGTTCAGACCCAGGAGTCTACATTCTTAATAATCGCCCCAGATAGTTTCACTGCAGATTATTAGCAGACCATATTTTGGAAAATGCTGCATTAGAGGCATGGAAGTAGGATGGGTACAGGAGGCCTCTGGCCCTTTAAGGGTAGATTAAGGGACTACTTTTAAGGCCGCAGGGCGAAGTAGGGTCAGGCTGCTTTTTTTCATTCTAGTGGATAAGTTAAGGAAGTGGGGCCTGAAATGGACCTCTCCTTTTAGTTACCTCAGCCTCTCAATTGGTACTATCTTGTTCTCAGCCCAGGAGAGCGGGAGGGGCATGCTGCCTTGTTCTACCTTCTGTTTGTTTTGATGCAAAGAGGCCAAGTTATAAGGCATTCTTTGGCCCAGGAGATCCTCTTAGAGAAAGCAATATAGGGCCTGCCTGCCTTTCTTTTTCGTGCCCCATCCTTGGTTGTGGAGCCAGGATGCAGTTATCTGCATGAAAGGAAACGGTCAGAGTGACATCCCTTGGACTTGTGTTGGGACCTGTCATTGAACACCAAGCCTTTCAAGATGGTCCTCCTCAGTATTCTTAGAATTCTTTTTCTTTGGGAACTGGTGCTTTTCATGGAACACAGGACCCAAATGGCAGAAGGAGGGCAGTCCTCTATTGCCCTCCCAGCTGAGGCCCCTACCTTGCCCCTGATTCAGGAGCTGCTAGAAGAATCCCCTGCTGAACAGCCAAGGAAGCCCCGGCTCCTAGGACATTCACTGCGGTACATGCTGGAGTTGTACCAGCGTTCAGCTGACTCTCATGGGCACCCTAGAGAGAATCGCACCATTGGGGCCACCATGGTGAGGCTGGTGAAGCCCTTGACCAATGTAGCAAAGCCTCGCAGAGGTGAGTTGTTATGACCCCATGCTGCCCTGGAGGGGAGAGAAGTGGAGAAGAGTGTAGAGAGAAGGGAATTGGTGGGTTTGCGGCCTTATTGCCTTGTGGGCACGTTGTTTCTTTAGTCTTGGCTTTCAAAGGATAGTGAGGGAGAAGCCAGCACCAAGCCTACTTCCTTTAGAGCATCAACTTAAGAACAGATTGCTTTGGTGCCTACTGAGAAGTCTTTTCTGGGTCCCAGGACAACTGAGTGATGTGTTAACACCTATCTTTCACAGAAACTTTTTGCTTGTGATAGTTCTGAAAGCTGTAATTCAGATATACCCAGCTATATTCTTGTGGAGGGCTATTCAAGTGGCGTTTTGCTCGTAGAAGGCATAGAGTACAGGATGCTGAGTTGCGGAAACTTATAAGGCCTCAGAAAGGACATAAATAAGCTAACATCTGAGGGTCTGCATACCTGGCTCTGTGAGCATCTGCTATTGTATTTAATTCTTAATGAAAGCTACTATCTCAGCTGTCTTGATGCAATTAGCCTGACT
Source organism: Sapajus apella (assembly GCF_009761245.1). Taxonomy (NCBI): domain Eukaryota; kingdom Metazoa; phylum Chordata; class Mammalia; order Primates; family Cebidae; genus Sapajus; species Sapajus apella. The sequence continues at coordinate 22,621 of NW_022437161.1, forward strand.
TTAAAGCTAACACATGGAGAGGTTAAGTAATTTGCAAATGTTACAGAGTGGGTCGCAGAGATGGGATTTCAGCTCAAGTCTGTCTGATTCTAAAGTCTGTTGGTAACTTCTTAAGTCTTTAAATGCAGTATTCCAATATCCTTGTACCCCCAGCGGTTTTTCTACTTGGGTCATATTGCTACTTTGGGATTCTGGTACTAAGTGTATTTTGGAACATTTTTTTGTTCCCATCACGTTTGATTTTGCTTTTAACATTTGCATCAGACATTGTTCCAGGACAGCAGTGAGCTCTTGAAGTGTAGGACTCTCTAGAGAATGCAGACAGTCATCAACTTCAAGGAATTCTTTGGAACCTAATGAGATCAATCTGTGGCCTTCACTAGTCTCAAAGACAAAAAGAGACAGGACTTAACCCCTTCCCCAAGTAAAACAATAAACATTCTCGTACCTAACCCTTACTGTGAGCTTACTGTGTGCCAGGCATTGCACAAAATATTTTATACACATTATCTTAATCCTCACAACTACCAGATTAGGTAGGTAGTATTAACATACCTACTTGAGAGGTGAAGAAACTGAGGATCAGAGTCAGTTACTCAATGTCATACAACTAGTAATTGCTAGAGCCAGGTATTAAACCCAGGCTCTCAGGCCCAAAGCCTGTGTGTTAATCATCATGCTGTTCTGACTCTCCGTTGGATTTTAAGTGAGTGCCAGGCAGTGTGTTTGGGTTGGGTATATAGAAGCAAAAAATTTCCTGACCTCTAGAAGCTCCCAGTATAGTGGAATGGATAATTACATAATATTACAGTATGCCAAGTGCTTTGGAAAGGATAAACAGTAGGGCTCCCAGGACCTATGAGAAGAAATGGCTCATTGCTTGAAGCCAGGATTGGGAAGCAAGGAGACTATTGGAAGGCCTCATGGAGGAGGTAGTACTTGAAATTGACCTTGCAGAAGGAGCAAAGAGGCCATGAATTGAGGCAGATAAGTGTATTCTGATTTAGCAAAGAGAAAATGGTGTGGGTAAAAATTCATTGAACAAACATTTATTTGGCTCCTACTGAGTACTAGGCATACAGATGTCATCAAGATAGGTAAAACCCCTACTCTCATGGAGCATGTGTTCTCATAGGGGAGACAAATAAGCACACACAGTTAAATCATGAATTGTGGTAAGTGCTATCAAAGGATGAAGTCGCTTGTTAAGATAGAAAATGGCAATGAAATCTTCCCTTTTCATGGAGTTGTCAGGGAATATATCTTTGAAAAGTGCCATTTGAGCTCAGGTCTATAAGATAAGCTAGGCATGGGAAGAGTAGGGAGAAGCCTGATTTAGGCAGAGGAACAACAGGTGCAAATGCCTAGAGGATGAAAACAAGTTTGTTCCAATTGAAGAACAGGGAAAATCAGTACGGCTGGACCCTCATGAGCATTGTGGGAAATGGCAGGATATGAGGCTGATGAGAAGCAGGGATTTGTAGGCTGTGATAAGGGATCTGGATCCTATTTGTAAGTGCAGCAGAAAGTTGCACAAAATCAAGCACTGTGGGAGGCCAAGACGGGAAGATCACTTGAGCCCAAGAGTCTGAGACCAGCCTAGGCAACATAGGGAGGCATGTCTCTACAAAAAATAAAAATACATTAGCTGGGTGTGGTGGTGCACACCTGTGGTCCCAGCTACTCAGGAGGCTGAGACCAGAGGATCATTTGAGCCTGGGAGGTTGAGACTGCAGTGAGCCATGATTGTGCCACTGCACTCCAGCCTGGGTGACAGTGAGACCCTGTCTCAACAGAAAAAAAGACCCACCTCACAAACGAAGAAAAAAATAGGCGTATACAGATGATGTGAGGCTAGAAAGGAGGATGCCTAGAATTAGGCAAGTATCTTGGTCTCACTGTGGAACATATTGGTATCTGGGGACTCTGGAAAGGATCCAGAGACAGATGACAAATTCAATCACACAGGATGTGTGAGTCAGCCCTTTCCCTGAAAAGCTCTGACCAGACCCTTCCTGGCTCTGATTCTTAGCAACCCTATCCTGCTTCAGGAAACATGTGATGTCAAGGTCTCAAAGGAAAGGGCAGTTCCTCCCCAGACAGCCTGCTAGAGTTTGGGTTGGGTTCCTTTATAGGCAGGGTGGAGCAGGTTTATGGGTGGGCCTCTAAGAAAGATTACTGTAAGAAGGGAGTATGGAATAACTTGAGAAAGCAAACATAAGCCTGACTTAGATTTGTGTGAACAATACCTAATACCCCAAACCCAAGGGTATATTAAACGTGAGTTGGAATTTGAACTTTTAAAGATATTCTGGGGCTGGGTGCAGTGGCTCGAATGGTTGCTAATCCCAGCACTTTGGGAGGCCAAAGGGGGCAGATCGCTTGAACCCAGGAGTTTGAGACCAGCCTGGCAACATGGCAAACCCTGTCTCTACAAAGAAACAAAACAGAAAAAGATGGGCATGGTGGCATGTACTTGTAGTCCTAGCTATTCAGAGGGGCTGAAATGAGAGGATCTCTCGAACCTGGGAAGTCAAGGCTGTAGTGAGCCATGATTGCACCACTGCACTCCAGCCTGGGTGACAGAGTGAGACTGGGGGAAAAAAATTTCTGGAACATCAAGATGTTAAAGAACTTCTATGTTGAAAATGCCACAACTAATGAAGAATTCCTGTCTTGTGGATTCAGTGAAGAAGGACTAGGTGAATAATATGCAAACTAACATGGAATTATTTACTGATGTCTGAAGATGAGAGGTGGCTTTTTTCTGAGGTGCCAGGCTTTTGTAGTCTTTGCTCTTGACCTTTGCAGGTGGGCGGGTGGGCAGCAGGTGGGCGAGGCGGTGCAGAAGTTTGGAACACCTTGGGTGCAACCTTTTAATCCTTTGACAGTTGGGTGTCAGCAATACAGTTTGGATTAAAGTTCTTATTCACGAAGGAGCATGCAGCTTTTAATAGACTTCTCAGCAAACAAAATATTTATGTGATCAAGACTGTGTGGAAAATAGTATTTAGAGAAATAGTGGTGAAATGAGTGAGATAAATGGAGGACAATTTCCAGCAAGTAATGGTAAAGAAAGATTGAGGGCCAAAGGAGGAAAAGATGCTTAAGAAGCAATTCTTAAAGTAGATGGAAGGCGGAAGTAGTAAGATAGCTGTCTGTACTACAGGAGGCTAGACAAAATTATTTTGTACTGCCTTGGTCCTGGGCTTGAAATTATAGCAGGCCACAGCACCCAATATTGAACTGCTGCCCCAAAGCTGCATCTGTATAGTGAGATGACATAAAGACTCTTAATCCATGTATGTTTCAACAATTCTAAATGGACACATTTAATAGTCAACTAATAATAATATTGACCTTCTCCCCTACATAGAGTATGTGCACAAGATAATTCTATACTCGAATTATTCCCCCCTGAGCCCAACACTGTAAGTAATCTAACAGTGAGACAGTTTCTCTTAAGAAAAACAAACAGGCTTGGGTTCAAATCTTAACTCTACCATATATCTGTCCTTTGACATAGCTTCTCTGACCCTCAATTTCCTTGTCTGCAAAATAGAGATAATAACTATCTCCTAAGACTATTGAGGATTAAAGAGCTAATACATGTAAAGCATCTAGTGTATTAGTAAGTGCTCAATAAATGATGGTTTCATTACCTTGAGTTAATTTTAGGGCTGATTGTAGCTATCAGTCTGTATCAAGCAGGTCTGTGAGGAAGACTCAGGTTAGGAGGTAAGCTAAACCTCTGTTCTTGTTCCCTCTTACTTGTGCAGGTACCTGGCATATACAAATACTCGGCTTTCCTCTCAGACCAAACCGAGGATTATATCAACTAGTTAGAGGCACTGTGGTTTACCGCCATCACCTCCAACTAACTGGCTTCAATCTCTCCTGCCATGTGGAGCCCTGGGCTCAGAAAAGCCCAACCAAACACTTTCTTTCCTCAGAAGGAGGTTCCTCAAACCCTTCCCTGATGTCTAACGCTTGGAAAGAGATGGATATCACACAACATGTTCAGCAAAGGTTCTGGAATAACAAGAGACAGAGGATCCTAAGACTCCGTTTTATGTGTCAGCAGCAAAAAGATAGTGTTGGTCTTGAGCTCTGGCGTGGCACTTCATCCTTGGACATTGCCTTCTTGTTACTCTATTTCAATGATACTCATAAAAGCATTCAGAAAGCTAAACTTCTTCCCATGGGCATGGAGGAGATCATGGAAAGGGAATCCCCTCTTCTACGGAGAACCCGACAAGCAGGCAGTATTTCAGCTGAGGCTACCGCCTCTTCCTTGAAAGACAGTGAGCCTGAAAATAACCAGTGTTCCCTCCACCCTTTCCAAGTCAGCTTCCGCCAGCTCGGCTGGGATCACTGGATCATTGCTCCCTCATTCTACACCCCGAACTACTGTAAAGGAACTTGTCTCCGAGTACTACGTGGTGATCTCAATTCCCCCAATCATGCCATTGTTCAGAACCTTGTCAATCAGCTGGTGGACCCGAGTGTCCCTCGGCCTTCCTGTGTCCCATATAAGTATGTTCCCATTAGCGTCCTCCTGATTGAGGCAAATGGGAGTATTTTGTATAAGGAGTATGAGGGTATGATTGCTGAATCTTGTACATGCAGATGACAGCCAAAGCACAGATAGCTCAGGTTTCCCAGGAAATTGAAGAAGAGTTTAAAATATCAATGTTAAAACTGCAAGTGATCCTGTACCAATCTGTAGGTTATATTTCTTGCCTTGTTACTTAAGTCTCTTCCCCCACTTTGTGGAAATAGTTCTGATACCAGTCTCCTAGCATGAATCAGTACAGTTTGACCACTAGTCAGAGCCCTTAATGCTTGGATAAGATGTCCTCTATTTTGTTTTCCTTGGGGCTTTGTCAGAGTCAGCAGTCTGTAGTGGTAGAACTTCAGAAATTGTCCAACCTTTCCTAGCCTGGGAAAGGAGGGTTCTTCCCAGTGCCCATATTATCTGAAACACTAGAAGATTCGGGGTGGTGAAAATAGCTTGGGATTTTATATTCCTCTTCTTGCCTCCTATGTCCTAGAAACTACTGGTAGCTAATCAGATAAATTTCCTGCTTCTGTTTGCACTGCCTTCTAAACTTTTCTCAGACAGGCTGGATAATCTTCAGGTAACAGTCTTCATAGAAATCTTTTGAGGGAATAGAAGGAAGGAAATCTTTTTCTAAACCAGCAGGGCTTTTCCTCTTAGCCCCTGAATCTGGGAAAAGCACCTGGGATTCTTTTCTGTCCTAAGTGAGTACAGTAGCCTTTAAGGAAGCCCATAAAGAAACTACAGTATGAAACTGTCTGAGATGATAATCTACTTCAAAACCTGCATTTATGGCGAAGAAGAGAAAACCTGTCATTGCTGATTAGTATTATGAATGGGGGAATTATTTTAAGTATTCCATGGAACAATAGAGTTCAGGGCATTTTCCTCATGTGATGCTTAAAACCCTGTAAATTACCACATAAAGTTCCCAGGTGGCTCAGAGGCTAGGAGTTGGCCTGAGTGGGGGTGCAGGGGATTACAAGGCTGTGATGGAAGGACTATGGGATGAGGGTGAAACCTGCCAAGGCCTGGAGCTGACTTTATTCTGGGCTTGCCTGTTTTATGTGTTCAGTTTGGATCTGGACCCAGGTCCAGATCCTGAAATAAATGATGCTTGCAATTTGACTCATTTCTACTCCTATACTGTATTTAAATGATGGGACTGGGTTTTGTTGCAAATAAATCATTATTTTGTTGTTGAAGAAAATCTTGACTGTTGTTAGAATTGGGAGAGAGTGGAAGGAATTTATTTTCTTCGTTCCCTTTAGCTGAGGCTAGGAATTCAACCCTAATCCCTGAAGGGCAGGGCTGGAGCATCCTCAGAAGTTCTCTCTTAAGGAAACACTGTTAGCCATCAGCCCTCGCCAAGGCGTCCCTTTGGCGAAGCCCAGTAAGTCTGTCCCTACCCAATTGCTCTTGACTAGTCTTATGGCAATTCTCATGGGATAGGACTGATTTAGGGTAGGTATGTGTGTTTGTCAAATCCCTACATTTCTTACCTATTAATTGTAAACTAACTCGTTTTAACACTCCCTTCAACAACCGGTTCCAGCTAGGCTGAATATCTTGCAAGTATATAAATACAAGTTTTATTTTTGTGACTGAGGAGCTGTTCCTTAACATCCATTTGCCTGTCTACCTTCTTTACTGTATCATTAAGGGTCAGCTCAGGCATTTCTCATCTTCTCAATGTCCCCTTGACACACCAGCCTCAGGTGTGTATTAAGTTTTCTATGTATTCAGAACTCACAAAGCTAGGAGATCATGACTTATTGAAAATCCCTAAGATCCAAGATGCTAAACTTAGGATCTGGTCTTATAACCAAGGTCCATCTTCAGCTAGACTGAGTATCTTGCAAGTCTCTACGCATCCCTCTGTGTTCATATAGCACTTTGTGCCTGCCTTTGATATACTCTAGTATAAATGTTTATTCTTGCAAAAAGATGGAGCCCCTTTTGAGGAGTTTCAACTGCATCTTGCCCTTTTCTATATTATAAGAGCCTGACACCTAATAGGTCCTTAATGAATACAAACATACAATTATGACTTTTTTGGTAAGCGATACATTCTTCCTGACATGAAACATCTCAATTTTCACGCATTTTATTTTTCCATGGGAATAAATATAAAATACTTTGCATATCAAGTAAGATGATTATTATATCCCACTATTTCAAAATCATGATTTAAATCATAATAGAATATAACAGCGATATTAGGCAGTTTTTGTAATCATTATATATGCTGCAAATTGGTCTGAGAGAGGAACTATGGGTTTCCCCAGCCTAATTGGGGTAGTCACAAATATCTAAGAGGCCTGAAGACGGACCCTGATTATAGGACCAGATCCTGAGTTCAGCATCTTGGTTCTTAGGGATTTTCAGAAAGTCATGATCTCCTAACCTTGTGACTGCTGAATATATAGGAAACTTAATCTGTTTATGGAGAGTTCAGGATTAATTGGCCCTATTATATACATTAAGCCCTGAGTTACCAGAATACCCAAAGAAAACACTGGCAGGATAGCGTTACTTGGTTACTTAGGATGATGTTATGAATTCTGTCTTTCTTTGAAATATTGCTTCCGTTCAGTACTTTTTCTCAAATCCAAGGTAAGAGTTCCGTACCTCAAGCCTTTCTGTGAGAGGAATAAGACATGCTTGCTAGTGGAGGAGGGTGATGGGTGGGGGTGGGGCCTGTCTGCCCATGTGGGTGGGGAGAAATGGTTACTTGATCTGGAAAGGGAAAGTAGGAAGCAAAGTCCACCTTGTCCCAACAATCCCAGTGAGTAAGCTAGAACATCATTTAATGTGTGGGTGCAAAAGGAGCAGGTGTAGGCATTTAAGCTTGTGTCTGATCGTGGATCTTGTTTGCATTTACCTTGGTAGTATGTCACAACCAATTCTGGGCAAAGTTGGAAAGCAGGCAGAGCTTAAGTTACACAAAATATTTGGCCTAATCTTATAAAACATTTCACGTCTTCAGTTAATTCTTCCAATAGCACTATGAAGTGTAGGAGGTATTAGTCTTATTTTTTAAAAACTGCCTCATTGAGGTGTAATTTACCATAAAAGCTACTATTTAAGGTGTATAATTCAGTGGTTTTCAGTATATTCACAGACCTGTGTACACATCACCACAATCTAATTTCACCACAAAAGAAACCTCATGCCTTTTAGTGGTCAATCCTCATTCCCCTAACCCTTACCACCAGCTCCTGACAGCCACAAATCTACTTTCTTTTTCTCTGGATTATGGACATTTAAACAAATAGAATCACAAGATATTTAGATTTTGTAACTGGTTGCTTTAGTACGTTTTCAAGATTCACCTGTGTTATAGCATATATCAGTGCTTTGTTTCTGTTGCTGATTAATATTCTATGGTAGGATATATCAAACTTTTATTCACCAGTCTGATGGATCATTCAAGTTTCTATGTTTTGGCCATTATAAATAATCTTGCTGTGAATGTTCATGAGAAGTTTTTATATAGACACATATTTTCAGTCCTCTTGTATACACACCTAGGAGTAGAAAAGGTGAATCATATGGTATATTTAACATTTTGCGGAACTGCAAAACTATTTTCCAAAGTGGCTGTACCCTTTTATAATCCAGCAATGTATGAGGGTTCCAATTTCTCCACATCCTCATCAACACTCATTATTGGCTGCGTTTTATATTCTAGCCATATTGGTGGAAATGAAATGGTGCCTCCTTGTGGTTTTGATTTGCATTTCCCTAATGACTAATGACGTTGACCATCTTTCCATGTGCTTATTGGCAACTAGCACATCATCTTTGGATAAATGTCTATTCAAATCATGTGCCCAGTCTTAAATTGTATTGTCTCTTGTTGTGTTGTAAAAGTTCTTTATATATTTAAAATATTAATCTCTTATCAGAAGTATGATATACAAATATTTTCTGATTCTGTGGATTATCATTTCACTTTTTTGATGACGTTCTTTGAACACAAAAATTTTTAATTTGGAAGAAGTCCAGTTTATATTTTTTGCTGCTTGTGCTTCTGGTATCATTGGAGAAAAGTTGAATAATCCAAGGGTCATGAAAATTTACACCTATGTCTTTTTCTAAGTGTTTCACAGTTTTAGCTGTTATATTTAGGTTTTACATCTATTTTAGTTAATTTGTGCATCCTGTGTGAGGTGAAGCTCCAACTTCATTCTTTTGCATGTGGTTACACAGTTGTCCCAGCATCATTTATTGAAAAGATTAATCTTTCTTCATTGAATTGTCTTGGCACCTGTGTCGAAAAATGACCATAAATATAAGTTTGTTTCTGTACTCTCACGTTTATTCCATTGATCTATATGTCTATTCTTATGCCAGGACAATACTGTCTTTATAACTGTAGATATAAGTTGTGAAATTGGGAAGTGTGAGATGGGTGTGTTTGCTCAGGCCTATAATCCCAGCACTTAGGGAGGCCAAGGCAGGTAGATCACTTGAGACCAGGAGTTCAAGACCAGCCTAGCCAACAAGATGAAACCTCATCTCTACTTTAAAAAATACAAACGTTAGCCGAGTATGGTGGCACACGCCTGTAATTCCAGCTACTCGGGAGGCTGAGGCACAAGAATGACTTGAATCTGGGAGGCAGAGGTGGAAGTGAGCTGAGATAACACCACCTCACTCCAGCCTGGGTAATGGAGTGAGATCCTGTCTCAAAAACCAAAACAAAATAAAACAAAAATTGGAAAGTGAGACTCTTCCAAATATTTTTATTCTTTATCAAGATTGTTTTGGCTATTCTGAGTCATTTGTATTTCCATATTAATTTTAGGGTCAGCTTTTCAATTTCTGCAAAAATACCAGCTGGATTTCTTTGATGGGGATTACATTGAATCTATAGACAGCTTTGAATAGTATCGCCATTTTGACATTAAGTCTTCTGATCTGTAAATATGAGATATATTTTTATTTAGGGCCTCTTTAATTGTTTCAATGATGTTTTAGCATTTTCAGTATATGTCATAAATTTATTCTTAATTTTTAAAAATTATTTTTATGATATAAATGGAATTGTGTTCTACATTTTGTTAAATCAGACTGTTTATTACTAATGTATAGAAATACAATTCATTTTTTCGGTGTTGAATTTATACCCTGCAGACCTGCTAAGCTCATTTATTACATCTAATAGTTTGTGTAGATTTCTTAGGATTTTCTGTGTACAAGTTTATATCATCTGGGAATGTGGATAGTTTTACTTTCTTTCTTTCCAAACTAGATGCCTTTTATTCTTGCCTAATTGCTCTGGCTAAAACTTCCAATACAACAGTGAATGGAAGTTGTGGCAGCAGACATTCTCTTCTTGTTCTTGATCCTGAGTGAAAGCATTCAGTCTTTCATCATTAAATATGATGTTAGCTGTGGTTTACTATAGATACCTGACTTTAACACTAACTTTAAAGTTACAGTAATCAAGGCATCATAGTATTGGGGAAAGAATAAACAAATAGATCAATGGAATATAACAAAAAACCTAAAACATCAATCCACTCAAATGCAGTCAATCTTTGACAAAGGAACAAAGACAATTCAACAGAAAAAGATAATTTTTTCAACAAATGGTGCCACAATGAAAACAAATCTAGACAAAGACCTTATACTTTTTATAAGAATTTATTGAAAATAGATCATAGACATAAATGCCAAACATAAACTAAAACTTCTAGAAGATAACATAGGAGAAAACAAAAATAACTTTCAGTTAGGTGATAACTTTTCAGATACAAAACCAAAAGCATTATCTAAGAAAGAAAAAAATAAATTGGGCTTTATTAAAGCTTCTGTTGTGTGAAAGACTTAAGAATATTAAAAGATAAGCTACAAACTGAAAAAAAAATTGCAAAACATTAGATAAAGGGCTTGTATCTAAAATATGCAAAGAACTCTGAAAACTCAACAGTAAGAAAATCAATTAAAAATGAGGAAAATATATGAACAAACACCTCAAAAGAAAAGGCATGGGCTAGGCATGGTGGCTCACACCTGTAATCCCAGCACTTTGGGAGGCTGAGGTGGGTGGATCATGAGGTCAGGAGTTAGAGACCAGCCTGTCCAATATGGTGAAACCCTGTCTCTACTAAAAATACAAAAATTAGCTGGGTGTAGTGGCGCACGCCTGTAGTCCCAGCTACTTGGGAGGCTGAGGCAGAAGAATCACTTGAACTAGGAGGCAGAAGCTGCTGTGCACTGAGTTCACACCACTGCACTCCAGCCTGGGTGACAGAGCAAGACTCTGTCAGAAAAAAAAAAAAAAAAAGGGGGCATATATGTGGCAATAAGCATATGAAAATACGCTCAACAACATACATCATTAAAACAACAAAGAGGTACCACTGCACACCTATTAGAATAGCTGAAACCCCAAACATTGATATCAAATGATAATGAGTATGTAGAGAAGCCAACTCTCATTCATTGCTGGTGGGAATACAAAATGGTATAGCCACTTTGGCAGACAGTCTGGCAGTTTTATAAAACTACAGTCTCATCATACAATCTGGCAATTATACTTCTTGATATTTAATCGAGTTAAACTTATGTTCACACAAAAACCTGCACATAAACGTTTATAGCAGGTTTATTCATAATTACCAAAACTTGGAAGTAATCAAGATATTCTTTAACAGGTAAATGGAAAAACAAACTGTGATATCATGCATACAATGGGATATTATTCAGCAATAAAGAGAAAATGGTTATCAAGCCATGAGAAGACATGGAAGAGCTTTGACTGGATATTGCTAAATGGAAGAAGCCAGTTTGAAAAGGCTACGTTCTATATGGTTCTGTTTATATGACATTCAGAAAAAGGCAAAACTATAGAGACAGTAAAACGATTAACGGTTTCCGTGGGTTTGGAGGGAGGGAGGCATAGAGCATGGGGCATATTTAGGACAGTGAAATTCTTCTGCATGATACCATAATAGATCCATGTTATATGTTTGTCAAGACCCATAGAACTGTACAACTGAAAGAATGAACCCTAATGTAAATGATGGTCTTCAGTTAATAATGGGTCAATATTGGTTCATGAATTATAACAAATGTGCCACACCAATGAAATATGTTAATAATAGGAGAAAGCTGAAAGATGTGTTGGAGAGAAAAAGTATATGGGAATGCTCTGTACTTTTAAGTTTTTATTGTTAAATTGATAAAGTTGCATGCAATATATCATGTACAACATGACTTGAAATATACACTGTGGAAGAACTAAATCAAGGTAATTTAACATGTATTACCTCATGTAATACTTTTGTGGTGAGAACACAAAATCTCTTAGCATTTTCAAGAATACAATTTATTGCTATTAACTATAATCAGCATGTTATGCAATAGATCTCCTAAAATTACTGCTATCTAACAGAAATTTTGTATTCTTTGTTCAACACCTTCCCACCCCAGAACCTGGTAACCACTATTGTATTCTCTTTCTGTAAGTTCAACTTTTTTTAGATTCTATGTGTAAGTGAGATCATATAGTATTTGGCTTTCTTACTCAGTTTATTTCACTTAGCATAATGTCCTCCATCCTCCAGGTTCATCTCCATTGTCAAAAATGACAGGATTTCTTTTTTATGGCTGAATAGTATTCCATTGTGTATATATACCACATTTTCTTTATCCATTCATCCATTGATGGACGCTCAGGTTGATTCCATATTTTGGCTATTGTGAATAACACTGCAATAAATATGGGAGTGCAGATATCTCTTGAACATACTGAGTTCATTTCATTTGGATATATATCCAGTAGTGGAATTTTTTGATCATATGGTAGTTCTCTTTTTAATCTTTTGAGGAACCACCATACTATTTTCCATAATGACTATAATAATTTACATTCCCACCAACAGTATGCAGTTCCTTGCCAACACTGTCTTTCTAAAACATATTGTAAATTGAAAATTTATTGCTGCATATATTTATGAGGTACAACATGGTATAATTTATAAATATAATGTGAAATGAGTAAATCAAGCTAATTAGCGTCTCTATTATCATGAATACCACTTTTTGTGGTGAGAACATTAAACTGACTCTCATAGAAATTTTGAAATGTACAGTACCATGCATAGTGAATATTAACTTTATTTACTATACTTTATTAAATATATTCGCCATGCTGTGAAATAGATCTCAAATACCTTATTTCTCTTGCGTGATATTTTGTAGCCTTTGACTATCATCCCTCCAGCATCCCCACCCCTGAGCCTCGGTAACCATCATTCTACTTTGTATCTATGAGTTCAATTGTTTTTGATTCTACACACAAGTGAAATCATATGGTGTTTGTCTTTCTGTACCTGGCTTATTTCTCTTAGCATAATTTTCTCTAATCCCATCCATGTTGTTGCAAATTACAATTTCCTTCTTTTTAAAGACTGAATAGTATTCCATTGTATACATATACTACATTTTCTTCATCCATTCATCTGTTGATGGACACTTAGGTTGATTCCATAACTTGGCTATTGTAAATAGCCAATGAACATGGGAATGCAGACATCTTCCACAAATGAATTTCAAATATTTTGTGTAAATACCCAGACATGGGATTGCTGGATCATATGGTGTATTAGTCTGGTCTTACATTGCTATAAAGAACTATCCATGACTGTGCAATTTATAAAGAAAAGAGGTTTAATTGACTTACGGTTTCACAGGCTGTACATGAGGCATGGCTGGGGAGACCTCCAGAAACTCCCAATCATCGCAGAAGGATGAAGGGGAAGCAAGCACGTTTTCACATGGCAGCAGGAGAGAGAACTAAGGGGGAAGTGCTACACACTTTTAAACAACCAAATCTCGTGAGAACTCACTATCACAAGAAGGACAAGGGGGAAATCTGCTGCCATGATCCAATCACCTCCCACCAGGTCCCTCCCCCAACGATGGGGATTACAATTCAACATGAGATTTTGGTTGAGACGCAGGGCCAAACCATATCATGTGGTACTTCTTCTACTTTTAGTTTTTTCAGTAACTTCCATACAGTTTTCAATAATGACTGTACTAATTTATATTCCCACTAACCATGTATAAGTACTCTCTTTTCTTCACTTCCTTGCCAACAACACCTTATCTTTTGTCATTTTGAACACAGCCATCTTGACAAGTGATATCTTACTATGGTTTTGATGTGCATTTTGCTGATAATTAGTGATACTGATAATTTTTCATATACCTTTTGGCCATTTTATGTCTTTGGAGAAATGTCTTTGCCCATTTTTAAATCAGATTATTTGTTTTCTTGCTATTGAATTGTGTTCCTTGTATATTTTGAATATTAACCTCTAATCGGATGCATGGATTGAACATATTTTCTCTTATAGCTTTTCTCTTCACTCTCTTGTTTGCTTCTTTTGCTGTGCAGATACTTTATAGTTTGATATAATCCCATTTGTCTATTTTTGCTCTTATTGCCTGTGCTTTTTTGAGTCCTATCCAAAAAATCATTGCCAAGGTCAGTGTCATGAAGCTTTTCCTCCCGTGTTTTTTTCTGGTAGTTTTAGACTTTCAGATCTTCAAGTCTTTAATCCATTTTGAATTTATTTTTGTATGTGGTGTGAGATAGAGTCTAATTTCATTCTGCATATAGATACCCAGTTTTTTCACAACTATTTATTCAAGTGGGTACCCTTTCCCTATTGTGTGTTCTTCACACCTTTGTTGCAAATGAGTTGGCTGTAAATGTGTGAATTTATATCTAGGTTCTCTGTTCTGTTCCATCGGTTTATGTGTCTCTTTTTATACTAGTACCATGCTGATTTGGTTACTATAGCTTTGTAGTACATTTTGAAGTCAGGTAGTGTGATGTCTCCAGATTTGTTCTTTTTGCTCAAGATGCCTTGGCTATCAAGGGTCTTTTGTAATTCCACATGAAATTTAGAATTAATTGTCTTTTCTATTTCTGTGAAAAAATCATTGTAATTTTTTTTGAGGCAGAGTCTTGCTCTATTGGCCAGGCTGGAGTGCAGTGGTACAGTCATGGCTTACTGCAGCCTAAACACCCTGGGCTCAAACAATCCTCCCAGCTTAGCCTTACAAATAGCTGAGTCCATAGGTGTGGGCCACCATGTCTGGCTAGTTGTTAATTATTTTTTTTTTGTAGAGATGGGGTCTCCTTATGTTGCCCAGGCTTGTCTCAAACTCCTGGGTTCAAGGAATCCTCCTATCTTGGCCTCCCAAAGTGCTGGGATTACAGACATAAGCCACCACACCCTGCCCATCATTCTAATTTAATACACGTTGCATTTAATCTGTGGATTACTTTTGATATTATGAACATTTTAACAATATTAATTTTTCTAACTTATGAACACAAGATTTTTTTTTGTTTATGTCCATCTTATTTGTTGTGTCCTCTTCAATTTCCTTCACCAACATTTTTAGTTTTCAGTATGTAGATATTTCACATCCTTGGTTAAATGTATTCCTAATTATTTTTTGTAGCTTTTGTAAATGTGACTGTTTTCTTTTTCTGTTTTCTTTTTCTTTCACTGTTAGTGTATAGAAATGCTATTGATATTTGTATGTTGATTTTGTATCCAGCACCTTTATTTTGTTATTCTGACAGTTTTTGGTAGATTTCTTAGGATTTCCTACATATAAGATCATGTTACCTGCAAACAGGGACAGCTTAAATTCTCTCTTTCCAATTTGGATGGGTTTTAATTCTTTCTCTTGCTTGGTTGCTCTGAATTGGACTTACTGTACTATGTTGAACAGAAGTGATGAGAGTAGGCATCTTTGTCTTGTTTCTGATCTTAGAGAGGAAAAGCTTTCACCTTTTCCTTACTGAATATTATGTTAACTGTGGGTTTGTCACTTATGACTTTTATTATGTTGAGGTACAGTCCTGTATTTCATTTGTTGGAAGGTTTTTTTTTTTTTTTAAATGAAAGGAGAGTGAAATTTGTCACATGCTTTTTCTGCATGTATTGAGATGATCAGATTGTTCTTGTTCTTTCTTTTTTTGTGATATATCACATTTGTAGATTTGTTTATGGTGAACCGTCCTTGCTTCTCTGGGATAAATTCCACTTCATCATGATGAATAATCTTTGTAATGTGCTGTTGAACTTGGTTTGCTTGTATTTTGTTGAGAACTCTTACCTTTACGTGTATTAGGGATATTGGCCATTAGTATTTTTTGTAGAGTCCTTGTCTGGCGTTGTTGTCAGGGTAATTCTGGCTTTCTAAAATGAACTTGGAATTATTCCCTTCTCTTTAATTTTTTGGAAGAGTTTGAAAGGATTAATATTAGTTCTCCTTTAAATATTTGGTAGAATTCAGCAGTGAAGCCATCAGTTCCTGGACTTTGCTTTGATGAGAGGTCTTTTATTATCAATTCAATCTCCTGTTATTGGTTTGTTTAGATATTGCATTTCTTCATGACTAAATCTTTGTAGGTTGTATGTGCCTAGGAATTTATCTATTTCTTTCTAGGTTGTCCAATTTTTCAGTATATTATTGCTCATAATAGTCTGTTATGACCCTTTGTATTTCTGTGGTATAATAAATTGTATATTGTCTCCTTTTTATTTTTGATTTTTCAATTTGAATCTTCTTTTTTTTGGTGTGTTTACGTAGCTAAAGGTTTGTTGATTTTATCTTTTTAAAAAAAACTCAGTTGTTTCTTTTCTATTGTTTTTCCAGTTCCTATTTTATTTATTTCTGCTCTGATCTTGATAACTTCTTTCATTTTACTATGGACTTAGTTTATTCTATGGCATTTTATTTTGTCTCTCTGGTAATATGTTTCCCTGATTGTTCTTGATCCTTGCGGCTATACATTGGTGTTTGCACGTCTGAAGAAGTGGATACTTATTTCTGTTCTGCACACTGGTTTTGTCTGGAAAGGCTTTTTACCACTCAACCTATCAAGAAGTTCTGGGAGTTTTATCTGGCATGGTTCATATAGGTGAACTTGCAGCTGGAGTTCTCAAGCTGGCTGGCATGGTAGGTAGGCCTAGAGTCTGGATCCACTGGGGTTCACTTATAATTGGGTCTGCTAGGGTGGTCCTGGAGCCTGTATCCTTGGGGTATGGCCTGAAGCCTGGGTTCAGGGACTGGCTTGGTGCTAGTGTGGGCTTTGAGCCTGAGTCTCCAGGGGCTAGTCAGGCGCTGGGATGGGCTTGGAGCCTATGTCTTCTCGAACAGGCGTGGAACCTAAGTCCATGGAGGAGAGCCTGGGTCTGGGACTACAGGAGCTGGCTTGGAGCCTAGATCTGCAGGGACTTTCCTGGAGCCTCAGTTCACAAAGGCTGGCCTGGCATCAGGTTCTACTGGAATGTACCTGAACCTTGGTCTGCTGGAGCTAGCCTGGACCCTGAGTTCACTGGAGGCCGGTGTCAGCCTGGTGCTGGGGCAGCTGTGGAGTTTTGGGTCTGCAAGGGTTAATCTGGAGCTTGGGATCACAGGTGCTGGCCTAGTGCTTATAGCCACGGGGCCTGGTCTGGAGCCTGGGTTTGTAGAGAACACCTAGAACCTGGGTCCATGTGAGTCAGTCTGATAGCTGGGTGTTTGGTGCTGTCCTGGAGGCTAGGTTTGCAAGAACTATCTTAGGTTCTTGGGGCCTCAGGCCAGCCTAGAGGGTGGGCCCACAGAGACTGGCTTTATATTGGACAGTCCTGGAGCCTGTGTCCATGGGTGCCAGCCTGGTGATTAAGGCCTGGTATGCCAACCTGGCATTAGAGCAGGCCTATATTCTGGGGCTGTGCGGGCTGACATGGCTCTGGGCTAGTCTAGAATATGGAACAGGCTTGGGGCCTATATATTCAAGGGCTGGCCTGGAGGATGGGTCTATTGGTGCTGGCCTGATGACTAGAGCTGTGGGTGCTGCCGTGTGCTAGGGACATTAGGTCAGCTGGGTGCTGGGTGAAGTTCAAAGCCTAGAGTCCTGGGGATAGCTTGGCCCTGGATGTGCCTGGAGACTGAGTCTGAGGAGGGCTTGCCTGGCACTGGTGTGGGCCCAAAGCCTAATTCTGGCTTGGCACTGAGGATGGTCCAGAGCCTCGGGCCACTGCATTTGGCCTGGCAGTAGTGAAAACCAGAGATTCAGTCTACCATACAGGCCTGGAATCTGGGGTTGTAGTGTCCAGCCTGGTGCTGGGAAAAGCCTAGACATTTAGTCCATGGGTATTGGCCTGGGGTCTGGGGCTGTGGGGTTTGCCTGTTGCCAGGATTTACTGTGGCAGATCCAGTGATGTCATCCAAAGTCAAGTCTGATGCTCACTTTTCTTTCACCCAAGCAAAGGAGATCTCTTTTCACACTCTGATGCCTGTGGTTAGGAGAGGGGTGACTCAGGTAATGTATACCCTCTTCAGTGTGTATTTTCTTATTTGTGTGCTACCTCTAGGTGTTGTGGTAAGTCACCTGGTTTCCTTAGCAATTGTGAAGGTATTTTTGAGCGTGGGTAGTTAGGTGAATTGATGTTCTGTTAGGTGCATGATCGCTGAAGAGTTCTATTTTGCCATCTTACTTCACCCCTCCTTTGACTTTCTGTACTTTTGCTCAATTTTTCTCTAAACCTAAAACTGCTCTAAAAATAAGTCTATTAAAACAAGAAAAAGGCTCTTTGCCTGGGCAAGTTCTGTGGCATGTCAAATAAAGTTGAATCATGTGAATGAGGGTTTCCAAGGAATTGTTAAATAATGATGGGTCAAATACAATTTTCTGAGACTGGGTCTTGGTTTGAGACCTCCAAGCTAGTCTGCCCCCTCTAGTGGCTGCTAGGCTACAGTAGTTTTCACAACTACTGGAGTTGTCAGTGTGTTGGTTCTCAAGGCTACTGCAGAGCTAAGAAGAGGGGGATTGGGATAGGAAAAGTTAAAATGCCATAAAGCTGACTGTTGTTATAGAGGTTCAGCCATTTTTCTTGAACAAATGCTCATTGTATTGTTGCAAGCCTTTAATTAGTTCTAGGGTTCACAAAATGTTGATTTTGATCATTTTTGCCAGGTCACTCATTGTTTTTGTTGAGGAGCAGATTTTTGGTTTTTCTTGCTTCATCGTTCCTGAAGCATTTTTCTATTAGCCCCACTGCAACTTGCCCCAAAGATTCATATCTCCATGTCTTCTGTATTCATTCATTTGTTTAACAGATATAACTGGATTTCCACAGATAATAGGCTATTTTTTTTCCTATGAAGTTTTAAACAGCTTTAGAAACTACAGTGTTTATCCACTCATATGCATATAGGCATATATACAGTCCCACCTTCCACAATACAGATTAAATACTATCTATCACATGTACAATTTCATTTGAAAGTAGAATTTATTGCTAGTGTTAATATGAAGGGAGTAGATGGTCCCCCTACAGGGAGCTTTTCCCAATAAAATATTTTTTAAATCACTTTCTCATCTTTGTGGATTTGGTGCTTTTATCCTCAGCAAACAGAAAACTAACCTTGAGCCTATTGTTTTTACCTGGTCCTGGAAGGGTCAGTGGAAATATATCAGAAAGCCAGGTGGGAGGGCGTTGGAATCAAAGAGGCAGGGGCAAACAGATTTCCGCACACCAGCAATGTATTAAATACTTGAATAATGTGTGTTAGGTGGAAGACGCAATCTCCAGAGTGGGTGTGGGGATGGCCTACTGAGTATAAAGAGACTAAGTAAGTGCTTTTCATTGAGATGACAAAAGGTCAGCTGTTATCTGCCAAGACTATTTTCCAGCAGTACCTACACACTGTACCTTACTGGAGTCATGCCATGTTTTGCTGTTGCTTCTGGATCCTCAGCTGGTAAGTCTGATGGAACTTCACAGTGCTCAGGCTTGGGGGTAGGTGAGATGGCAGATAAGCATTAGATTGAGCCTGCTTTCTCATTTATCCCTTTTATATTCAGATATTGATCAACTCAACTGAAGATACTATTATCTTTGAATCTGAGGCAACCATTAGATGGCATGGGACTACCAAGCATCTCTAGATGTCTAGGATGACCTGTTATAGAGAATCCTTTATGGAAAAACTTGTTGAGGTTCCTACATTTGGATCGTAGAGTGTGTAACCAAATATTGCAGGTGAGAGCTTTGTCTTGGCCTCTGTCCCTCTGGCTACTGACAGCTTCAGTAACATATGACTCTCTGCTTTTTGTTTTTAGAAATGGATATTGTGTAGTCAAAAACTTAGGGGCTGAGACCATGGGGAAAGTAGACTTGCATTGAACAATTCATTTGCTGTCTCTTGTTTCTATACCAGTAGGCCTAAATAAGTATTGGCATAATTGATTTTTTTGGTTATAGCATATTTTATTGTATGTTACTAAAAGGATATATACTTTATATCAGGCTGAGTATAGCTGGGAATGACATGTGACCAGGAGGAGAGACAAAACCATCAGGGCTGTTACTATGTGTTCATTGTGCCCTAGGCCTGTCTTATCTATTTCTTAGTAGCAGGAGGACTTGTCAAGACAGCATTATAATAAATGGGGAATTATTTTACTTAGAAGATGCTTCTCCCAGCCTGGGCCATATATTAGACTTAGGGGGAGTGTGACCCCATCTCTACAGAATAATTTTTTAAAGTTATCTGGGTGTGGTATTGCGTGCCTGTAGTCACAGATACTCAGGAAGCTGAGGGTGGGGAGACTGCTTGAGCCCAGAAGTTCAAGGTTGAAGTGAGCTATGATCACAGCACTGCACTACAGCCTGAGCGACAGAGCAAGACCCTATCACAAAAAAAGAAGAAGAAAAGGAGAGAGGAGGAGGCTCTGACTTTGAGAAGAGTTCAGTGTAACAAGGTAGAAGAAATGTTGTTTTTTTTTTTATTTCTTCATCTCACCCTTCCACTTGATACACACACATATGTTGTGTCTGTCAACAGCTGGGAAGTGCTGAGAACAAGCACTATGCTTCCTATGGAGGTTCTCTAGACCTGTACATTTAACGTCAGCTGACAAATTTTCCTATCCCACGGGAATGTAGAACCCTTGCATCATATGTCGCATTTCCCTGCCTTTCTCCATTCACCAGAGGTCTTACATTCTCCAATAAGACAAGGATTTTTTTCCCTTTCTAGAGTATATACACTGCTGTCTTCTCATCTTTTACATCCCCACATAAACCAGGAGTGAATGAGTTATTAGGAAGGCTCTCCATGTATGAATTCCCTACTTCTTACTATTTTCATATCTCCCAGTGGTCCAAAACCAAAAATTATACCCTCTCTTATCCTTATAAGAATGAATAATAGGCAGCATGTATTAAATGCTTATTAATCAGGTACGGTTTAAAATAATTTACAAATATTATATTGTTTATTCGCTGCAGCCACTTTAAAGGTGACTCTTATTATTACCTCTGTTTTGCAGATGTAGAACTGAAGCCCAGAGGGCACATAGCTGGCACAAGGTAATCTAGCTGGTAAGGGATGGAACCAGAATTCGAGTCCCACGGGTCTGACTTCAAAGTCCCTGCTCTTAGCCATGATACTATTATGCCTCCCATAGCTGGACACAGAGTTGTTTTACAATTGAGATCTGTTGTAAAATTGTTCCCTAAAGTGCTCACTGTCTCTGACTCTGTGGAGTGACTGCACACAACGATGAGATATGATCTGTGTTAGTTATCTACTGCTGCCTGACAAATTACCCTGAGACCTAGTGGCTTAAAACAATGTTTCTACAGATCAAGAATCTGGGCACTCTGACTTTGGGTCCCTCTCTAGGATAAATGAAAAAAAATTAGTTTCAAAATAATAAAAGTAATGCATATGCCTAGTTAAACATCCGAATAACACTAAAAATATAAAATCCTACTGCCCAGAGGCAGTCTCTATTACCAATTTATTGCATGTATTTCCAGAACTCTTGCATAAACTTACAGATATGTAGCTGAACTGTTTTTTTTAAATCTCTGTAATTACTAGTTTATAAGTATCATCTAGGGCTCAGATGTTCATTATTCTTCCTGAAATTACATAAACAAATGTAAATGGAAAGAATTCAAGTTAAAATTATATAACAAAATAGCGCTCCATCACAAAAGCATGTAAAACTATAAGAATGCTATTTTAAAATACTGGCACTTTAAGAAAATGATAATATCAGAATAAACAAAATTTCCAAATTGTTCCCTAAACTGCTAAGCAGATAAACATGACTAATGAATGAGTTTGTGTTTCGTAAAGAAAAATTAATTTAAATAAATCAAATAATTTATACTGAGTTGCAAAGGTTGTATCTTCTTTCCTCCTATCTATCTGATTTATGAAGGGGCAAACCCTAATATAGGAAAATGTAACCTATTTTAAATGTGGCATCTTCATTTTAAAAGTTGGTCCAATTAATTAAAAATACTTTTAATGGAGTTTGAGTTTCCTGAGCAGTTCATATTTAGATAAATGGGAAAATACATCTACAGCCAGCATTTTCATAGCCTTTACAAATTTCAACCAAAAATTTAATATGGTAGTCTTGTATTTTAAGCTCACACTTTTTGGGTATATAGTCTCAAGTCTTCTTTAATGTTGGAACTGCAAAATATAATTGCCGTTACATGGTAATGGGAGTTAAAGAACATAGAGTCCCCATGTAAAGGTTAGAATGCACTTTTCTATTTAGTGCTTGAAAGGACAGACTTTCAAAATGTTTGATCTTAATAATTCCATGTTGTGAGTAGATTGATTACTCTTCAGTTTGTAAATATAAGTGGGCTATATGAAATTTTATCAACTAATTAAGATTTTTGAGCTTCAGTCATAGATGAAAACGGTCTCAATTTAACTTCATTTACCCCCATCATGATATGCAGGGTTTGTAGACAAAAGTTTTTTTTTGTTGTTTTTTTTTTTATCAGCTATCTATATGAGAGGATCAACACTGTAATAATTTATGTGATCAAAAATGGGCAAAAGCAAAAGACTAGCTTCCCTTCACAAAGAAAAATTTCAGATCTATGATAAGGACTACAATACTAGTTTTAAAAATTGTATTAGAAGTGTTTAGAATGTCAACAAAACTGCTACAACATTTTTTTGTAATTAGAGTGGTATTCAGTTAACAGAAAAACTTTCACATAAGCTGTACCAGAGACAACTGAAGATGAAAATACTACCATCCCTATATATAACTAATTTGTACTGTGCACCATCAAGAAACCGCTTTAAATCCCTATGCCAATTTACAATCTCTATGCCAATTTACCACCCTCATACCATACCAGGCAGTTTGTGGCCATCTAAAGACACATTTGATAGTGTGATAACTACACGCACAAAAAGACACCATAAGGTTTAAAAACAAATCTTGTATAGTTCACATTTTAATTTTTTCCTTTAAAAGGAGTGAGTTGTGTACAGAGGACTTAAATGCTTTATAGGCAATAAAAATACTGATAGAACCAAATTATTCATCATTATTACTTTTTTTATCTTCCTCATTTTTCTTCTCTTCCTTCTTTTTCTTGCTGTTTTTCAGCCTTGATGACTCCCTTTTTTGCAGCATGAGGCTTTCGTTTACCTCAATATGCAGCAACATCCATTTCATATTTTTCCTTCAGCTTCACAGTCTTTTTTTCATAAGGGGGCTTGTAATCTTCAGCAGTGTAATTCCACATCTCTCCCAGTTTCTTTGTAACATCACCAGCAGATAAGCAAGGATGTTCTTTGATTTTGGGGCACTACTCAGAAGAGAACATGGAAAAAGGCCAAAGGAGGCCTCTTGAGTGCATTGGGATCTTTGAACTTCGATTTGGTCTCCACTTTTGGATGGATATAGATTTTCATTTCTCTTTCATAATGGGCCATGTCTACGCTTGCCAAGTCTTCAAATTTTCTTTTCTCTTTAGCAGACCTGGTCTTCCACCTCTCTGAGCACTGCTTAGGAAACTCTGAGAAGTTGATAGAAGCATCTGGGTGCTGCTCCTTGTGCTCCTCCCAGCAAGTTTGCACAAAGATTGCATAAACCTAAGCACCTCCCAAAAGCCACAGTTCCAAATACCATCACATCGGGAATTAGGGATTCAAAACCTGACTTTGGGGGTGGGGAGACATACATATTTAGTTCATAGAAAGATGTGTGATAAAATTCTTATAATTTCATAAATTCTAGAGACATCATTTCAATATGAGAAAGTGTTAGTGGGACATAATTTGCTTTCTTTTTGCCCCAGTGAGAATATTGTAACTTAAATGCTTTGGGTATTACAAACAGAATAAATCTCTCTAACTGGTGCTATTTGCTATGATTTTTGTCTATTGGAACCTCTAGGAAAGGCCAAACAACATGAAATAAGAGACAATTTTTAGACGGAGATTCACTTTTGGAGTTTTAAAAAGAAGTTTTTAGGTTGCAAATGGACTCTCAGAGTCTGACACTTAAAGGCTAATGATTTCCCACTGCCTATTTTTGAGTCAAATAGACACTAAGGGCATATGGAATCCTTACCTGTCACTTGAACTTGGACCACAGCTATACGTCTTTGCAACATTTTTACTTTTTGCTGCTGAAGAAAAGCCACTGGCTATTTTTGGAATTCTTAATTCACAGGTCTTAATTACTTGAACCTGATTCTAAGCTGATAGCGCCTTCTATGGGCAGCTTCAGCCTGAGCAGGAGCTGTGCATAACTGAAAGCAATCATAGGCTCAGTTAGCAGAACTCTGATTCTGGGACTCTATTGCATATTTTAAACACCCTTCTGTGGGATCCTAGTCTATAAAAACGTCATTGATGCTGGCTGGACTATCTGGAACACTTGCAGATGCCCACGAGGAAGGGCTTCTTCTCTGATTAAACCATCTAAGATTGAGGGACTGACTGGTTTATATATCTGATGCAGAGGCTAATTGTGTTCCTAACCTGTGATTCCTGCCCCAAATTATAAGTTGGGGATGGACATATTACAAGAAATATGAATCCTCTACCCACTCATGACAGATTGGACACTTGACTCATTCTTAGCGGTGTCTCACTGATGTTGATTTGTTTCTTGATTAATTACAGTTTGTAACGATAAACTGATGGCCTAACTTTACTTCCCTTCCTGTTCTCCTTGTGCACATATCTCAGTAAGGCAGTTTATTTAATGCAACTCTCCCCAGAAAGAGATTTTGCTTTTCTAGGCTGCCCACTTGGATAAGCGGTCAGGACAAAGGAAGTGTGAGGTTATGTAAAACCATCTTGAAAAGCGTTGAAACTCAAAATTTTGTCATGACCAATTCCTGAATATGTATCATTCTGGTTATGTTGTATACTTTTTTTTCTTGTAAAATTGCTTTTGTCCCTCTTGCATACAACCTGCCCAGATGAAAATGACACATAATTTTTCTAGATCACTTTTGCCAGCCAGAGATACTCAGCTGGCAACACCCTTGCCCTGCCTTGACCCACAGCTTAGGGGCTTGGCCTCGTCACTGTTGCTGTCACATGGGGCAGCTGCTGTCTGCTGGTGGAGGGCAGAGGGTCGCAATGTTACAGCCTTCTCTGTACCCATGTTTGATGGATCCTGTGCTCTTGTCTTGTGTCCAGGAAGAATGAGGACACACTGACAATCAAAGAGTGAGGAGGGCAGAGAATAATTTTATTGAAAGAGGAAATAGCTTTCAGTGGAGAGAGAACATAAGGGAGGTCCCCCAACTGGAGTCAGGTGGCTTCTCTCTCAGTGTGACTGAGTCCAGAGCTTTTATGGGATTAGAATAATGGAGTGAGTGCTGATTGACTTGTGAGTATGCAAAAAAAAGTTAAAGGCACCACTCAAAGGTGGACATGACAGTGTAGGGAAGGGTATAGGTATATGTAAAACAGGAGAAGAGTGGGAAGGATCAATCAGAGGAAAGTGCACCGAACAGGAAGACAGGTTCTCAATCTAGTCTGCGGATTTGACTTGTAGCTTGGCTTTCAGGCTTTAAATTGTCTTTGGCTTGGAGGTGCGGTTTCACCAGGGACCCTGCCCTGTCTGCCCAGGCATTTGTCTGCCTCCTGCCTCTATCAGAAAGCTCTGAGTGAGAATTAAAAATCTGATTGAGGGAAAAGTAAAGTTTTGATAATTGAATGGAACACACTGATTTTGTAAAAATGGGAGAAAAATCAAAACCCTGCCGCCTGTGGAGGCATGAGGAGGAGTGGGGAAGGGAGATATTAATGATCTTTGTTTTTTTAGAACTGTTCCTTGAAGCTTTCCTTTTGTGTTGAAGGAAAACTCCTCATGCTGTCTTTCCAAACCCCTGCAAATGCTTTGTATGTAAACTTCAGAGCCTATGATCATATCTGTTGGTATGCTGACTCAGACAGCAATGGGTGGCCCCAGATCCTGCACCTTCTGTGTAGAATACCTCCAGATGCCATCCACACTATAAAGCTGATGAACTGATGCCATGTGCAAGCAAACCTGTTTGGAACAGACTACTTTAGTAATTTTCTCTGAAACCAAGACTAATTCTAATTTTTTGGACTGGACTGGGAAACTAATGTCAGGAATTCCCATTGTGGAGGCCACATTGGGGTCCTGATAAGTTGTACTGCCTGACTAATGTATGTCCTACTTGGGGTGCTCTAATAATAATAAACTCTGTGTTTCTAAGAGTACCACATGAGCTTCTGGGACTGTACTTCTTGTGTATACTCTGACTCTCATGACACTGCCTCAGTCCCAAAAGGATTTCAGGTCAGTTTAAACTAAATGGCCAGAGCTGGGCTGGCCTGAATTAGTTTTTTTTAAGTACAGAAATAAGTAAAAAGTCACATGGCTTTCTAAGATACACCTTTATGGTGAATGGGATTTTTTTTTAACTGATTAAATCCAGAACCTCTAAAGGACATAATCGAGATCAATACCACAGGTTGGTCTCACCCTGCTACATGGGATCCTACTGATATAATAATGTTGCTAGCTAAAGGCGTGCCAATTTTCTCAAATTTTATCAAAGAACAAACTTTTGGTTTCATTGATTTTTTTTTTCCCTCTGTTGTTTTTCTCTTATCTCTTTCATTTGTTTCCATTCTAATTTTTACTATTTCCTTCCTTCTGCTTGCTTTGGGTTTATGGCTCTTCTTTCTCTAATTTCTTAAAGGTGGTATGGTATGCTATTGGTTTGGGATTTTTCTTTTTCTCTCCTTTCCTTTTTTTGAGATGTGGGTCTCACTCTGTTGTTCAGGCAGGAGTGCAGTGGTATGATCACAGCTCACTGTAGCCTCAATGTCCTGGGCTCAAAAGATCCTCTTACCTCAGCCTCCTGAGTAGCTAGGACTATACGTGTGTGCCAATATGCCTGGCCAATTTTTAAATTTTTTGTAGAGATATGGGGTCTTGCTAGGTAGCCCAAGCTGGTCCAGAACTCCTGGGCTCAAGCAATCCTCCCACCTCAGCTTCCAAAGTCCTAGGATTACAAGCATGAGCCATCGTGGCCAGGCTCTTCTGCATTCAGAGTGATAAATTCATCTCCAAACTGTGGTTTAGCTGCATCCCATTAGTTTTGAAACATTGGGTTTTAATTTTCATTTACCCCAAAGTATTTTTAAATTTCCCTTGTGATTTCTTCTTGATCCATTAGTTTTTTTAGGACCTGGTTGTTTAATTTTTATATATTTGCCCATGTCTCTAAATTTCCTTCTGTTCTTGATATCTGATTTCATTCCATTGTGATTAGAGACATCTTTTGTATGGTTTCCTGGATTATTACTTTTTATATTAAATAGATATTTTCTACCATGCCATTTTAATTTCCTTGTCATTTCCTGTGTAACATTTTTTGAGTTATTTTGTTAACACTTGCTCTGGAATTTACAATTAGCACCTTAAAAAACCTAATTTGGTTCATGCTAACTCAAGTTCAAAGGTATACAAAAACTTTGCTTCAGTATGGCTCTATTTTCCACTTTTTCTGCAATTTTTTGTCACACAAAAGACATTTTTTATACATTACAAACACATGAACAGTTTTAGAGTTGTTACTTTACATATGCAATTATCTCTTTAATCAGATAGGAGAAGAATAGGGTTAGAAACTGAAATACATTTATACTGTGTTTTATATTTACCTACTTTTACTGGTGCTTTTTATTTCTTCTTGTCAATTTGAGTTACTATTTAGTGTTTTCCATTTCAGCCCAGAAAGATTCTTTTTAGTACTTCTTATACAGCAAGTCTTTTTTTTTTTTTCTTTAATTGTATGTAAGCTTCTAGGGTACATGTGCAGATCATGCAGGATTGTTGCATAGATATATACAAGGTGATTTGCTGTCTCCATCCCCCCATCACCTATACCTGGCATTTCTCCCCACGTTATCCCTCCCCACCATCCCCCCTTACTGTCCCTCCCCTAGCCACCCCCAGCAGACCCCAATGTGTGATACTTCCCTCCCTGTGTCCACATGTTCTTATTGTTCAACACCCACCTATGAGTGAAAACATGCAGTGTTTGATTTTCTGTTCTTGTGTCAGTTTGCTGAGAATGATGGTTTCCAGATTCATCCATGTCCCTACAAAGGACATGAACTCATCCTTTTTATGGCTGCATAGTATTCCATGATGTATATGTGCCACATTTTCATTGTCCAGTCTATCATTGATGGGCATTTGGGCTCGTTTCAGGTCTTTACTATTGTAAACAGTGCTGCGATGAACATGCATGTGCATGTGTCTTTATAATACAATGATTATAGTCCTTTGGGTATATACCCAGTAATGGGATTGCTGGGTCAAATGGAATTTCTATTTCTAGATCCTTGAGGAATCGCCACCCTGTCTTCCACAATGGTTGAACAAATTTACACTCCTACCAACAGGGTAAAAATGTTCCTATTGCTCCACATCCTCTCCAGCATCTGTTGTCTCCAGATTTTTTAATGATTGTCATTCTAACTGGCATGAGATGGTATCTCAATGTGGTTTTGATTTGCATTTCTCTAATGACCAATGATGATGAGCATTTTTTCATATATTTGTTGGCTTCATATATATCTTCTTTTGAAAAGTGTCTGTTCATATCCTTTACCCACTTTTTATGTTTTTTTTTTGTTTGTTTGTTTTTTTGTTTTTGTAAATCTGCTTTAGTTCTTTGTAGATTCTGGATATTCACCCTTTGTCAGATGGGTAGATTGCAAATTTTTTTTCCCATTCTGTTGGTTGCTGGTTCACTCTAATGATTGTTTCTTTTGCTGTACAGAAGTTCTGGAGTTTAACTAGATCCCATTTGTCTATTTTAGCTTTTGTTGCCATTGCTTTTGGTGTTTTAGTCATTAAGTCCTTGCCTATTCCTATTTCCTGAATGGTATTGCCTAGGTTTTCTTCTAGGGTTTTTATGGTATTAGGTCTTATATTTAAATCCTTAATCCATCTGGAGTTAATTTTAGTGTAAGGTGTCAGAAATGGGTCCACTTTCTGCTTTCTGCACATTGCTAGCCAATTTTCCCAACACCACTTATTAAACAGGGGATCCTTTGCCCATTGCTTGTTTTTGTCTGGTTTGTCAAAGATCAGATGGTTGTTGATGTGTGTTGTTGCTTCCAAGGCCTCTGTTCTGGTCCATTGGTCTAAGTCTCTGTTTTGGTACCAGTACCATGCTGTTTTGATTACTGTTGCCTTGTAGTATAATTTGAAGTCCAGCAGCGTGATACCTCCAGCTTTGTTCTTTTTGCTTAGGATTGTTTTGGCTATGCAGGCTCTCTTTTGGTTCCATATAAAGTTTAAAGTGTTTTCTTCCAGTTCTGTGAAGAAGGTCATTGGTAGCTTGATGGGGATAGCATTGTATCTATAAATTACTTTGGGCAGTATGGCCATTTTCACAGTATTGATTCTTCCTAACCATGAGCATGGAATGTTTTCTCATCTGTTTGTATCTCCTCTTATTTCCTAGGTATCAATGGAATGTATCACACAATAATAAAAGCTATTTACAACAAACCCACAGCCAATATCATACTGAACGGGCAAAAACTGGAAGCATTCCCTTTGAAATCTAGCACTAGACAAGGATGCCCTCTCTCACCACTCCTATTCAATATAGTATTGGAAGTTTTAGCCAGAGCAATCAAGCAAGAAAAAGAGATAAAGGGTATTCAATTAGGAAAGGAGGAAGTCAAATTGTCTCTCTTTGCAGACGACATGATTGTATATTTAGAAGACCCCAACATCTCAGCCCAAAGTCTCTTTAAGTTGATAACTTCAGCAAAGTCTCAGGATACAAAATCAATGTGAAGAAATAACAAGCATTCCTATACACCAATAACAGACAAACAGCCAAATCAAGAGCAAAGTCCCATTCACAATTGCTACAAAGAGAATAAAATACCTAGGAATACAACTAACAAAGGATTTAAAGGACCTCTTCAAGGGGAACTACAAACCACTACAGCAGGTCTTCTAGTAAATAATTCTTTCAGCTTTAATTTATTTTGGTTTCTCCATTATTTTTATTTTTACTATGATTTTAATAACAAAACTTTAGTTTTTATATAGTATTTGATTTACAGAAAAGTTGTGAATATAGTACAAAAAATTCCCATATACCCCACTCTCAGTTTTCCCTACTATTAATATCTTACATTACTATGGTACATTTAAAACTAATTAACCCTCATTGATACATTGTTATTTACTACAATACATACTTTATTCAGATTTTCTTAGTTTTGACTGAATGTTCTTTTTTCTGTTCTGGGATCCCGTCCAAGACAACACGCTGCATTTAATCATCATATCTCCTGGGGCCCCTTTTAGCTGTGACAGGTTCTCAGACTTTCCTTGTTTCTGATGATGCTGACAATTCTGAGGTACACTGGTTAGGAATTTTGGAGAATGTTCCTCAATTGCGATTTGTGCAATATACTTCTTATGATTATACTGGGGTTATGGGTTTCAGGGAGGAAGATAACAAAGGTAAAGTACAGTTCTCATATATAAAGCATACATGCTATCAATGTGACTTATCACTGTGGATCTCCTGATTACTTGATCACCTGGCTGAGATAGCGTTTGACACTTTTCTCCACTGCAAAATTACTCTTGCATATTGATATGTATACACATATATTTATATATGTATATAGAATATATATTTATATTTAAATATAAATATATTCATATATGTATATATAATACATAATATACATATATGTATAATATATTATTAACTTATTTTTATTAATATTAAAAATAAATACATATTGCTTTTATATAGAATACAATAAAGCATAATAAATAATATTCTATATAAAGACCTATGCATTTATATGTATACTTTGTGTGTGTTATTTATACATATATAAATACATATATATTTGTATATACAGGACTCAGTACTATCAGTTTCAGGCATCCACTGGTGATCTTGGAACATATACCCCATGTACTGCCTCTAACTGATTCTTTCCTTTTTTGTTTTCTTTCTCAAACTTTGATTAAATATATTTAGTCTTTTTACTGGACTCTTTGTCTTTTTATATCTATTATGTATTTCCCATCTTCTGTTTCTCTATTCTGCATTCTAAACAGTACCTCTGACTTAGCTCCCAATTCACTAATTCTCTCTTCAGCTGGGTCTAATATCCTGTGAATGTTTTAACTCTTAGTTATGTGATTTTCATTTCTATAAATCCTATTTTGTTATTTTTCAAATTTATTACCTCTTTAGTTTTCTGGGAAGGAATCTTCAAGCTTAAAATTTTTTTTCAAAAAATTAAGCATGCATTTTGCATCTGTAAATTCTTATTACTCCAATTTCTAAAGAAGTCTTTGTGTATCTGGGTTTTTTTGTCTGTTGTTTTTGCTGGTTCATTATTGTGGTATCTTGTTTCCTAGTTATTTGTTATCTATGCTTATAAGCCAATCACTGTGTTAAATATTATTTATAGGCATAATTTGAATCCTAGAATGAAAGTATCTTCCTCCAAAAAGGATTCACATGTGCTTCTATTAGGGGGATGGTCCCAGTTCAGGACCATGTTAATAAGGTTAAAGCTTTGATTTTCTCTATATGGCCCAGTTAAGTCAAACTATAGATGTGACTCCAAATGAGGATTATTCTACTTCCAGTTCACCTTCACCTAGATACTGTAGCCTTTTGAAATCCTAGATTATTGTGCAAAAGCTCTACTGTTAGATTTCCTATCTTACGTGGGACTTGTGGTTTGATTTATTTTACCTGAAACTTCTAAATAAAACCGTTTTCATACTCATTTACCTCTCTGAATTCTTAGTTTCCCTTCAGTTTTTACTGTTAATTTCCTTTCTGTCTTGTCAGTTATTTGTTGTGTTAAGAAAACTTTAAAAAATAAACCCCATTTATTTTTACAGTTTTTTTTTTCTTTTTTTTTTTTTTTTTTTTGAGACAGAGTTTCACTCTTGTTACCCAGGCTGGAGTGCAATGGCGCGATCTCAGCTCACCACAACCTCCGCCTCCTGGGTTCAGGCAATTCTCCTGCCTCAACCTCCTCAGTAGCTGGGATTACAGGCACGCACCACCATGCCCAGCTAATGTTTTTGTATTTTTAGTAGAGACGGGGTTTCACCATGTTGACCAGGATGGTCTCGATCTCTTGACCTCGTGATCCACCCGCCTTGGCCTCCCAAAATGCTGGGATTACAGGCTTGAGCCACCGCGCCCGGCCTTACAGTTATTTTTAATGGGAAATTTTGTCCAAATTTTCTGGTTATGATCATCATAACCAGAAACAAAATTGTGGCTTTCCAGTGTAGGAGACTGCCATCCTAGATTATATAGGACATCTTTTTTGTAAATTTCCATTTATTAAACATAGTTTATATATTAGAATGGTGGTAAGATATATCAGTCGGGGTTCTTGATGGCAAGCAACAAAAGTCAACTTTGACTATTTTGAATGGAAAAAAATTTATGAAAACATACCGAACCTTATAGAATCTCAAGGAAAGCTAGAGAAACAGACTTGGGGAAAGTGACTGAACAAAATAGATTCATAAAAGCCTAGTCAAAAGTAATTCCACACAACTAATTTTGTGCATATACTGCTGCCATCTTCACTGTTACAAAGAGATTGTGTTTCACTGCCAATACCTTTGGCCCCAGTACTGATATTCTTGAAATTGAATGTTCCTGCCATTTGTCCTACTGGCTCATGAAATAAAATATTATTCTCTCTCCTTTCTCTTTGTGTCACTGATTTCTGATTCAGGGTCTAGAATGGGTGCATCTGATTGACCCAGTCTGGATCATGTACCGACACCCTTGGAGAGAAGATTGGAAAGTAAATGTCTCGTAATTGTAACTTTCATGATAGGAGGCAAATTTTGCTTTCTATCTAGATTCAAAAGGTAGAAAATTCCCGGACATGGTAATTGAGTCTATTACATAAATACTTTTTTTGTTATAACAATTTTTTGGTAAAATTGTACAATATATGGTGTTTTGCTGATCCAGCTCTTCCACAATATGCAAGATTGAAGGAGCCAGTAAATAACATCCCAAAGGCAGTAGAACTGGGATCAACTACAAACATTGGTGTCTTCTAGTCTAGGCCTAGCTATCACCTCCATTGTCTTGATTGTCCCACTTGCTCTGCTTATTGGACCTTCAGCAATCTCTAGATTCTTAGCAAATGTGATCAGAAAGACTGAGGCCAATAGCTACAGTAAAGGGCATAGAAAAATCTAAAGGTACATAGTCAAGCCTACAGGTATTATTCCTCTGCTTCTCTAACAATGTGACATACGATAGTCTCTGCTGTATCTAAGAGGCCACTTTGCTAGGCTTGTGGCTCAGATAGGCTGCTTTCATTAATATGTTGCACCTGCTTTATATTTCTGCTTCTTAATTCACACCTTGTCATCATATATAGACATTCTGTTTTGTTAGTTTTTTACTTAATGCCACATTTTCAGCTAGAATTACATTACGGGAAATTCACTGAAGTAAAATATAGATTTCTCAGGACAATAGTAGGCTAGTTTTAAGTTCTACCACTCTCACAGAGCTCTGTGGATGAAGTATATGAAGTAACCAGGAAGGTCTTGAATAAGAAGAGCTTTGCCTAGCACAGTGGCTTTAAATAACATCTGTGTAACTCCCCATTTTATATCTGTAGCTCTGATCTTCCACTGAACTTTAGACTTAAACATGTGAGTGGAAATATCAAATAAGCAATTGGATATATAATAAACATCAAATATGTCTCATGGCCAAAGGAGAATTCTGGCGATGCTACACAACAAACCTGTTTTTCTCTAAGTCTTTCCTTTCACAATGAAGGATGCCAGGTTAAACAGCCCCAAACAGTGCTGTTCTTATTAAGGTTCATTAGGTTTTCTTGAATAAATGCTCTTCAAATTGTTCCAAACCTTTTATTAATTATGAGCATTTGGAAAATGTTGATTTTTCATAAATTGACTATATTTTTATTGCCTTGCTGGAAAAGGAAGTTTATGGAAGTTTTTGCCCCACCATTATGGAAGTTCTGCCATGTCTATGTTATTTGTCTGTACCTAGCACAAGAAATACGAAGAAATAAATCTATTAAATCATCGTGTGCATCAAAAAGCTTGTTAAAGTTATATTATCATTTTAATGTTGAGATTTAATTTTCTAAAAGCTCATTCAGAAAAATTTTATATTCATAAATGATATATTTTCGGAAGTTTTCTTGTAATCAATTTGATTTGGGGACTGGAATCATGCTGGCTTAAAATTAGTTGAAGTGTTCCCTTCTCTGTTATCTAAATGAAACTATGTAGAATTGGTGTTACTTTTCTCTATAAATTTAATAAATTTGCCTGAAGCTTTGTTTTCAGAGTTTTAACTTAGTATTCAATTTTTAAAATAGTTACAGACGATTTCAGTTACCTATTTATTCTTGAGGGAGTTTACATAGTGTGTGGTTTTTTTTAGAAATTGGCCCCTTACATCTGCGTTGTCACTTTACATGTGTATGTTTGTGCATACTATTCCATTATTATCTTTTTAAACTAAAAATAGAACTACCGTACAATCCAGCAATCCCGATATGGGTTACTTATCCAAAGGAAAGGAAATCAGTATATCAGAGGGATACCTGCAGGCCCATGTTTATTGCAGCACTATTTATAATAGGCAAGATATGGAATCAACCTAAGTGTCCATCAATGCATGAACGAATAAAGAAAACGAGGTATAGTGTTCAGCCATAAAAAAGGAACAAAATTGTGTAATTTGCAGCAACATGGATAGAACTGGAGGTCATTATGTTAAGCTAAATAAGCCAGGCTCAGCCAGGCATGGTGGCTCACGCCAGTAATCCCAGCACTTTGGGAGGCTGAGGCAGGTGAATCGTGAGTTCAAGACCAGCCTGGCCAACACAGTTAAACCCCATCTCTACTAAAAAATATAAAAACTAGCTGGGCATGGTGGCATGTGCCTGTAATCCCAGTTGCTCGGGAGGCTGAGGCAGGAGAATTTCTTGAATCTGAGAGGCAGAGGTTGCAGTGAGCCAAGATTGCGCCACTGCACTCCAGCCTGGGCAACAATAGCAAAATTGTCTCAAAAAAAAAAAAAAAAAAAAAAAAAAAGCCAGGCTCAGAAAGATAAATGTTGCATCTTCTGACTCTTATGTGGTAGCTACAAAAGTTAATCTCATGGAGATCGAGAGTACAACAATAGTTACCAGAGGCTGGGAAGAATGTATGGTGGGGTGGGGTATGAAGAAAGATTAGTTAATGGATATAAACATACAGGTAGGTAAAAGAAATATGTCCTTATTTTTGATAGCAGAATAGAGTGACTATAGTTAATGACAATGTATTGTAGATTTCAAAATAGCTAGAAGAGAGAACTTGCAATGTTGCCAACACATAAAAATGATAAGTGCTTGAGATGATAGGTATCCTAAATATCCTGATTGGATCATTACATATTCTATGCATGGAACAAAATATCACAGGTACCCCATAAATATGTACAAATATCATATATAACAAAACAAATCTGTGTGACAAAGTAATATTCTGTCATTCTTGATGATGATAATTTGTGTTTTCTTCATTTTATTCTTGCTAGAGACTTGATGATTTTATTAATCTTTTCAGAAAGACTGCTTTTGGTTTAATTGATTCTTAGTTAATTTTCTTTTCATATTTTACTGATTTCTGCTCTTACAGTTATTATTTTTAAATTCTATTTGCTTTAATTTTGCTCCTTGTTTTCTGCTTATGTGAGGGGGAAGCTTTAGATTACAATTTTCAGATTTTCCTTTTTTTTCTAACATAGAAATTTAATGCTGTAACTTTCCATCTAAGTAATACTCTAGCTGCTTGGTGTACATTTTATATGTTTGTAATTTTATTTTTGTTCAATACAAAATATTTTCCGATTTTGATTGAGACTTTCTTTTGGTCCCATATGTCATTGAATTTTCACATGTTTGAAAACTTTCC
The DNA here is from genome assembly GCF_009761245.1 of Sapajus apella. Taxonomy (NCBI): domain Eukaryota; kingdom Metazoa; phylum Chordata; class Mammalia; order Primates; family Cebidae; genus Sapajus; species Sapajus apella. The sequence goes on from NW_022437161.1 coordinate 58,557, forward strand.
TGTTTTTTCCAATCATTTTTAAAAGCATTTTGTCATTGATTTTAAATTTAATTATGTTATGACCTGAGAACATGCTTCATATATTTCAATTGCATTACACGTGTTAAATTTTGTCCCATTACCTAGGATATGGTCTGTTTTGATGAGTATTGCATATATACTTGAATTTATATTCTATTGTTGAGTGAAAAATTCTATGAATGTTGATTAGGTCTAGACTGAAGCATCATTCATTTATTCTACATCATTGCTGATTTTTTGTTTATCACTAAGAAAAGCATGTCGAAATTTCCAGGTATAATTGTGGATTGATTTGCCTAATTCTCCTTTTAGTTCTGCTAGTTCTTGCTTTATTTGAAATTATGTTATATATTTTTTATTTTTTTATTTTTTGAGCCAGAATCTTGCTCTGTCACCCAGGCTGGAGTGCAGTGGTGCGTTCTCAGCTCACTGCAACCTCTGCCTCCCAGGTTCAAGGGATTCTTCTGCCTTAGCCTCCCAAGTAACTGGGGACTACAGGTACCTGCCAACACGCCTAGCTAAATTTTGTAATTTTAGTAGAGGCAGGGTTTCACCATATTGCTCCGCTGGTCTTGAATTCTTGACCTTGTGATCCACCTGCCTTGGCCTCCCAAAGTGCTGGGATTACAGGTGTGAACCACCGTGCCTGGCCTGAAATTATGTTATTAACAGCATACACATTTAATTTACTATGTAGATTGATTTGTCTATTTCTCCTTTTGGTTCTGTTCTTGCTTTCTTTGAAATTCTTTGATTAATGGCATGTACATTTTATATACTATGTCTTCTTAATGAAAAAGTATTTTATTATTTTATAATGTTCCTCTTATAAAATAGTATTTTTTTGCAATCTACTTTGCCAGATATTAATACAGTCACTTCAGCTTTCTTGATTTTATTTTCTTCATGTATCTTTTTCCATCCTTTTATACTTAACCTATCTATAATTGAAGTGAATTTCTTTTATATAATGTATAGTTCAGTCATTTAAAGTAATCTAATCTGACAATCTTTGTCTTTTAAGGAAAAGGTGACTGAAAACCTGGTAGGAGAGCTTTGTGGCATTTTCACTTACCCTCAGCTGATCCCCCTTTCCCTGGCTCAGTGGCAGTCTGTAAGATGTCAGCCCACATTCCTGGTGTGGGTTTCTGGTGCCAGAGGAAGCAGTATGAACTTGTTCTAAAAAACTATGGTTTTCTGTTTTGACCTGTTGGGTGATTCTCTGAAGGAGTAACACAAAGGCCTTATCTTTATGGAACCTAACCAGGAATTCTCTCAGTGAAGAAAAGCAGCTATAAAAGAAGAATTTGTTTAAAGCATTTAAAAGTAAATGAACTGGCTGCTGTGACCTGGGGAAAAATATATCAATGAGAGGCAAGTAATAAACATATTAAGCATCCTGTAAGAACAATCTAGGAAGGAAGATGTCTTGGAGAATAAAGGCTTTGAGAAGCTTCCAGGTATTTCTTAGAATTTAGGAGGTCATATACATGCCCATGGCAGACTGCTCAGAAGAAAACAAGAAGGCATCAAGCTTTGAGCTATCTCTTCAAGTTCTGCACAAGCAGGAAGTGAAGGTGAGAGAACAGTTGTAAACTGCCTGGGAAAATGTTGAACACATACCCCAGTGCGCGCGCACACACACACACACACACACACACACACACACACACAATCTAGCTTTGAGACTGGAAATTTCATTTTGTGCTTCAGGAATTAAAGAAATCTCTATCAAGTTACTAGCTGATCACCAAGCTAACAGAACAGAGAATTTAGGAAATCACACAGGACAAAAACTACAGTAGTTTAGAAAATTCATCAAACAAATAACTAGAACCCACAAAAAGCAGCAAAACTAACCCTGGTAAGTGAAGAAGAATCGGATTTCCATGTAATAATGTACAAAATATCCATTTTTGATAAAAATTTATGAGATATGCAAGAAAGCAAAGGGGGATAATCCATTCACCATAAAAAAAAAAAAAGAAAAGAAATGATCCATGGGGAAACCCATACATTGAATTTACTAGACTTACACTTTAAACCAACTGTCTTAATTAAACTCATTGAGTTAAAGGAAACCATTGGCAAAGAACCAAAGGAAATCAAGAGAACAATGTCTCACCAATTAGAGACTTTTTAGTAAAGGGATAGAGATTATACAAATAAACAAAATAGAAATTCTAGAACAAAAAAGTATAACTGAAATTAAAAATTTACTACAGGGATTCAGCACAAGATTTGAATAATCAAATGAATCAGTGAATATGAAGATGAGTCATTTGGAATTATCCAGTCTGAGAAGCAGAAAAAAAAATGAAGAAAAGCAAATAGTTTTAAAGGGAACTGCAGGATAATATAAAGCATACCAACATATGGATGTTTGAAGACATAATTGCCAAAAATTTTCCAAATTTGATAAAGGACATGAATCTACACATTCAAGAAGCTCCACAAACTTCAAGTACAATAAATTTAAAGAGACCTTACTAAGATACATTATAGTAAAAATGTTGAAACCAATAGCAAAGAATCCTGAAAGCATCAAGAGAGAAATGACTCCTTGCATACAAGGTCAACCTTAATAAGATTAACGGTCAATTTTTCTTTAGGAACCATGGAGGTCAGAGAGCAGTGGGATGATATATTAAAGTGTTAAAAGATAAGTCTGTCAACCGAAGATTCTACACCTAACAAAAATATCATTCAAAAATGAGGGAGAAATTAGGACATTGCAAGATTTTTATAAGTTTACCACTTGCCCTACAAGAAATTGTAATGAGAGTCTGCTAGACTGAATGGAAAAGAAGGAAATGAGAAGAAAATGGCACTCTCTAAAAAAAAATCAAACACAAAAGACAGTAGTAGTGGAGAAAATGAAGGGCAAAAAGTATAAGATATGCAGAAAACAAATAGGAAAATAATAGGAATAAGTACATATAAGTAAGGACTTTAAATGTAAATGCATTACCCACCTCAATTAAAGGCATAGACTGACAGAATGGATAAATGAAGCATGATCCAGCTGTGTATTGTCTATAAGAGATGTACTTTAAATATAAAGGAAAAAGAGGTTAAAGTAAAAGGATTGAAATAGCTATTCCATGCAAATAGTAACCAAAAGAGGGCTGGGATGGATATAATACTATATCAGATAAAATAGATTTTAAGTAAAAATTGTTAAAAAGACATAAAATTGTTAAAAAGGTCAATTCATAAAGAAGATGTGAAATTTATATATTTGTTGAAGAATAGACAGTTCTGCAATAATAGTTGGAGACTTCAATACCACACTTTCAACTAAGAATAGAACAACTAGAAAAAAGTCAATAAGGAATAGAGATTTTGAATCACACTATATACCAACTAGACCTAACCAACATATTCAGAACACTCTACCAAACAACAGATGAATACTTAAGTGCACATGAAATATTCTTCAGCATAGATAACATTTTAGAACACAGTATTAGTTTCAATAAATTTAAAATTATTGAAATCATGCAAAGTATATTTTTCTGATTACAACGAAATAAAAATAGAAATCATTAACAAAAAAATGGAAAATTCACAAATATGTTAAAATTAACATGTATCTGAACAACTAATTAGTCAAAGAAGTAATCACAAGAGGAATTGGAGAATTAAGGATAGATGAAATTGAAAAGGCAACATACCAAAACTCATGGGATGCTGCAAAAGCAGATGTTTTAATTTAGGATCTTTAAGATGGGAAGAATCCCTTCCATTATTAGTGGACACACAAGATGAAAATAAAGATTTTAAGAGAGATTGCATGAGTGGTGGGCCAGTACCTTTATTGGTCCAGGGCATTATCCAAACAAGTTTTCCTCTGGAATTTTTAATTGGTGGGTTTAAAGCAATCAGGCATGAATTCCAAGAGGTCACACTATGTCTGAGAGGTGATCACTGTGGCATATCTGCACAGTGCATGCAGGGTGTGGGGGTCAGTAGAGCCAGTCAAGTAGGCTAGCTATTTTTTTTATTGTACTTTAAGTTCTGGGGTACATGCGCAGATCCTGCAGGATTGTTGCACAGGTACACACATGCCATGGTGGTTTGCTGTCTCCAACCCCCTGTTACCTACTTCAGGCATTTCTCCCATTGTTATCCCTCCCCAACCTCCCCACCCCCTGCTGTCCCTCCCCTAAACCCCCAAACCCCAATAGACCCCAGTGTGTGACATTCCCCTCTCTGTGTCCACATGTTCTCATTTTTCAACACCCACCTATGAGTGAGAACATGTGGTGTTTGGTTTTCTGTTCTTGTGTCAGTTTGCTGAGAATGATGGTTTCCAGATTCATCCATGTCCCTACAAAGGACATGAACTCATCCTTTTTTATGACTGCATAGTATTCCATGGTGTATATGTGCCACATTTTCCCTGTTCAGTCTATCATCAATGGGCATTTGGGTTGGTTCCAAGTCTTTGCTATTGTAAACAGTGCCACAATGAACATATGTGTACATGTGTCTTTATAATAGAACAATTTATAATCCTTTGAGTATATACTCAGTAATGGGATTGCTAGGTCAAATGGAATTTCGATTTCTAGATCCTTGAGGAATAACCACACTGTCTTCCGCAATGGTTGAACTAATTTACACTCCCACCAGTTTCTATTTCTCCACATCCTCTACAGCATCTGTTGTCTCCAGATTTTTTAGTGATCACCATTCTAGCTGGTGTGAGATAGTAACTCAATGTGGTTTTGATTTGCATTTCTCTAATGACCAGTGATGATGAGCATTTTTTCATATGTTTGTTGGCCTCATAAATGTCTTCTTTTCAAAATGGTCTGTTCATATCCTTCACTCACTTTTGAATGGGTTTGTTTGTTTGTTTTCTTGTAAATCTGCTTTAGTTCTTTACAGATTCTGGATATTAGCCCTTTGTTAGATGGGTAAATTGCAGAAATTTTTTCCCATTCTTTTGGTTGCTGGTTCACCCTAATGATTGTTTCTTTTGCTGTACAGAAACTCTTAAGTTTAATTAGATTCCATTTGTCTATTTTGGCTTTTGTTGCCATTGCTTTTGGTGTTTTAGTCATGAAGTCCTTGTCTATGCCTATGTCCTGAATGGTATTGCCTATGTTTTCTTCTATGGTTTTTATGGTGTTAGGTCTTATGTTTAAATCTTTAATCCATCTGGAGTTAATTCTAGTGTAAGGTGTCAGGAAGGGGTCCAGTTTCAGCTTTCTGCACATGGCTAGCCAGTTCTCCCAATACCATTTATTAAACAGGGAATCTAACCTTTTTTCAAGGTTTTTAGTTTCTTTGCATTGGGTTAGAACATGTTCTTTTAGCTCAGAGAAGTTTGTTATTATCCACTTTCTGAAGCCTACTTCTGTCAATTCATCAAACTCATTCTCCATCCTGTTTTGTTCCCTTGCTGGTGAGGAGTCGTGATCCCTTGGAGGAGGAGAGGTGTTCTGGATCTTTTTGCACTGGTTTCTTCTCATCTTCATGGATTTATCTACCTTTGATCTTTGAAGTTGGTGATTTTGGATGGGGTCTCTGAGTGGACATGCTTTCTGCTGATGTTGAAGCTATTTCTTTTAGTATTTTTAGTTTTCCTTCTAACAGTCAGGTCCCTCTGCTGTAGGACTGCTGGAGGTCCACTCTAGACCTTTCTTGCCTGGGAATCACCCATGGGGGTTGAAGATCAGCAAGTATTGCTGCCTGATCTTTCTTCTGGTAGCTTCATCCCGGAACAGTACCCACTAGGTGACAGCCAGAGTTCTCCTGTATGAGGCATCTTTTTGGTTATACAGGGGTCAGGGAACCTCTTGAAGAGGCAGTCTGTCCCTTGTCTGCCTACAGAGGCGCTGCTGGGCTAACACGGACTCAGTCCAGCTGCTGTGTAAGATTCCTCTGGCTTTTGTTTACACAGGTAGGTTTAGACCCGCCTCAGCAATGGCAGATGCCCTTCCCCTGACCAAGCTCAATCATCTCCAGTCGAGCTCAAACTGATGTGCTGGCTGCACAACTCTCAAGTGAGAGGGCTTCAGTTTGCTGGTCTTTCTGGGGGTGGGACCCGCCCAGCTGTATCACCTGTCTCCCTGCTTTCGGCTCCCCCTCTTTCTGGGGAGTGGGTAGCTCCGTCCCACAGGTGCTCTAGGTACTAGTCAAAACGTTCACCCAGATTTGTCCTGATCCATGGCATCTGCCAGAGCTGCCGCTTAGATCTGTGTTGGTAACTTATGGCACTTTTCAGCCCGGTGGGGATCTCCTGATCTGTGGGTTGCAGAGGGCATAGGAGATGCGCAGTATCTGAACCAGAGTGCCAGGGGCAGGAGGAAGTCCCTGATCTTCCAATCAATTGTACTTCCTGTGTGAGGCAATGCCCAGCCCTGCCATGGTTTGCCCTCCTTGGGTTACAGCCACTGTCTAACCAGTCTCATTGAAATGAACCTGGTGCCTTTGTTGAAAATGGTACTCGCCTTTTGGAAAAGAGGTTACTCGCCTTCTGTGTCTCTCTCACTGGGAGCTGTGCTCCGGAGCTGTTCCTATTTGGCTATCTTGGTGCAACTGATCGTATCTAGCTATCTTATAGAGAAGTGGTCACCAGGAGGAAATTGTATAAGACACGTGTCTGGATCAACCACATTAAGAAACAGGGCAGGGCATGTATAGAACTGGAAACTGTGTAAAGCGTGACTGAGCCCTGATTCTGGTAAAAGGAGGTTAAATTTATATTTAAAATAGATGCCCAGATGACTTAAAATTATAAGAATTCACTATAGCAGTTCTCAATAGAAAATGTCTAGCTGTCAACACCCTCATTCAAAAAGAAGAAAAATCTCAAAGCAGTAAGCTAACTTTAAATTCTGAGGAGCTAGGAGGAAAAATGCAAACTGAGGCTATAGCTAACAATAGAAGAAGGGAGGGTTGAAATACAGAACATAAAAATACAGGAAGTCAATGAATTCAAAAGTTGGTTCTTTGAAAACATTAACAAAATTTACAACTAATAATAGCTAAACTGACTAATAGAAGATACAAAGAACTAGATTCAGAAATGAAAGTGGGGTATTACAACTGACATAACAGGAATTAAAAGGATTATAAGAGAATACTATAAAGAAATGTATGCTGATGTGACAATGCAGATGAAACGAACATATTCCTAGAAACAAACTACCAAAACTGACTCAAGAAATAGAAAATCTGAACACACCTATATCAAGTGAACAAATTGAATCACCAATCAAGAAGTAAAAGCCCAGAAGCAAATGGCTTCACTGGTGACTTCTACCAAACATTTCAAGAATAATTAACATCAAACCAATCCTTCTCTAACTCTTCCAAAATATAGAGGAGAAAACAGTTTTTAATTCATTATGTGAGGCCGGCATTTACCTGAACCAGAACCAGACAAAGACATTATAAGAAAAAAAAAAGTGCAAGTCAATATCCCAAATGAATACAGATGCAAAACTCCTCAACAAGATACTAGCGAACCAAATCCAGCAGCATATTTAAAGGATTATTACTATGACCAAGTGGGATGCATCCCACAAATGCAAGGGTGGTTCAACATACAAAAATCAATGTAACCACATTAATAGAATAATGGGAGAAAGCACATTATTTCAACTGATGGAAAAAATGTATTTGACAAAATCCTGCACCGTTTCATGGTAAAAAGCAAAAAACTCAAAAATAGAGGAGGGCAATTTCCTCAACACAGAGCATTTATGAAAAACCCACAGTTAACATCAAACTCAATAGTGAAAGTATGAATGCTTTTCCTTTAATATTAGAGATAAGACAAGCATGCCTGCATTTGCCACTTCTATTCAATGTCATAATGGAAATTCTAGCCAGGGCAATTAGGCAACACACAGAAATAAAAGGCATCCAAATTGTATAGAAAAAGTTAAACTATCTCTATTCACAGATGGCATGATCTTATGTATAGAAAATTGTGATGAATCCTCAAAATATGATTAGCACTAATAAAATACGGCAAAGTTGCAGTCTAACAAATCACACTATAATCAGTATTTCCATACTCTAGCAATGAACAATACAAATAGGAGATTAAGAAACTAATTCCACTTGAAATGCCAAGACAAAAAATACTTAAGAATAGGTTTTTAAAATGTACAAGGCTTGTACATAGAAAACTACAAACTGGTGAAAAATTAAACACATACAAAATGGAAAGTAATCCTGTGTTAATGGGTTTGAAGGCTTAATATTGTTAAGATGGCAATACTCCCCAAAGTGATCTACAGATACAAGGCAATCCTATCAAAATCTCTATTTACCCTTTTGCAGCAATGGAAAATCTCATCTTAAAATTTGTATGTCGAGGATCCAAGATGGCCTAATAGGAACAGCTCCAGAGTGCAATTCTCAGCGAGAACAGCACAGAGGGTGAGTGCTCACTGCATTTCCAAACATGTTTTCACTGCCCACAGACCAGAAGATTCCTAGGCCGAAAAGCACCACAAGCTTTCATTGCGGTGGTTTCAGGCCAGTTGGTGCACAGAAACACACAAGTCTGGGTGGCCGTTTCGACTGGTGCCTGGAACGCCTGGGAGACAGAGCACCCATTCAGCTGAAAGGGAGGGGGCTGAGACAGGGAGTGATCTGGCTCCATGGGTACCACCCCCACAAAACAAGCAAAAAAAAAAAGACCCCATTCGAAAGTCACCAACCACAAAGACCACAGGTAAATAAATCCACAAAGATGGGAAGAAACCAGCACAAAAAGGATGAAAACACCCAAAATCAGAACGCCTTTCCTCCTCCAAGGGTTCATAAACTACCATCAGAGACTACTACAAACAACTCTATGCACATAAACCAGTAAACCTGGAAGAAATGGATAAATTCCTGGACACTTGCACCTTCCCAAGCCTAAACCAGGAAGAAGCTGAAACATTGAACAGACCAATAACAAGGGCTGAAGTTGAGGCAGCAATTAATAGCCTACCAACCAAAAAACGTCCACGTCCAGACAGGTTCACAGCTGAATTCTACCAGATGTACAAAGAGGAGCTGGTACCGTTCCTTCTGAAACTATTCCAAACAATACAAAAAGAGGGAATCCTTCCCAAATCATTTTATGAGACCAACATCATCCTGATACCAAAACCCAGCAGAGGTTCAACAAAAAAAGAAAACTTCAGGCCAATATCCATGATGAACATAGATGCAAAAATCTTCAATAAAATACTGGCAAATCAATTGCAACAGCACATCAAAAAGCTTATCCATCACAATCAAGTAGGCTTCATCCCAGGGATGCAAGGCTGGTTCAACATACGAAAGTCTATAAACATAATCCACCACATAAACAGAACCAAAGACAAAAACCACATGATTATGTAAATAGATGCAGAGAAGGCCTTCAACAAAATTCAACAGCCTTTTAGGCTGAAAACTCTCAATAAACTAGGTATCAAAGGAACATATCTCAAAATAATAAAAGCTATTTATGACAAACCTACAGCCAATACCATACTGAATGGGCAATCCCCTTTGAAATCTGGCACTAGACAAGGATGCCCTCTGTCACCCCTCCTATTCATTATACTATTGGAAGTTCTAGCCAGAGCATTATGCAAGAAAAAAAAATAAAAGGTATTCAATTAGGAAAGGAGGAAGTCAAATTGTCTCTATTTGCAGATGACATAATTGTATATTTAGAAGACCCTATCATCTCAGCCCAAAATCTCCTTAAACTGATAAGCAACTTCAGCAAAGTCTCAGGATACAAAATCAATGTGCAGAAATCACAAGCATTTCTATACACCAATAACAGACTAACAGCCAAATCATGAGTGAACTCCCATTCACAATTGCAACAAAGAGAATAAAATACCTAGGAATACAACTAACAAGGAATGTGAAGGACCTCTTCAAGGAGAACTATAAACCACTGCTCAAGGAAATAAGAGAGGACACAAGCAAATGGAGAAACATTCCATGCTCATGGTTAGGAAGAGTCAATATCGTGAAAATGGCCATACTGCCCAAAGTAATTTATAGATTCACTGCTATCCCCATCAAGTTACCAATGACCTTCTTCACAGAACTGGAAAAAAACACCTTAAACTTCATATGGAACCAAAAGAGAGCCGGCATAGCCAAGACAATCCTAAGCAAAAAGAACAAAGCCAGAGGCATCAAGCTACCTGATTTCAAACAATACTACAAAGCTACAGTAATCGAAACAGCATGGTCCTGGTACCAAAACAGAGATATAGACCAATGGAACAGAACAGAGGCCCTGGAGGCAACGCCACACATCTACAACCATCTGATCTTTGACAAACCTGACAAAAACAAGCAATGGGGAAAAGATTCCCTGTTTTATAGATGGTGTTGGGAAAACTGGCTAGCCATGTGCAGAAAGCAGAAACTGGACCCCTTGTGTACCTATGCAACAATCCCGCATGATCTGCACATGTACCCCAGAATCTAAAGTACAATAAAAAAAAATTATATGTCATTGCAAAGGATCCTAAATAGTTAAAGCAATCTTGAAAAAAAAAACAAAAACACACAGTCGGAGGACCCACAATTCCCAATTTTTAAACTTACTGTAGACTACAGTAATCAAAACAGTGTGATACTACCATAAGAATAAACATATAGATCAATGGAATAGAATTGGGAGTTCAAAAATTAAGCTCATATACCTATATCAATTCATTTTTGAGAAGGAGGCCAATATCATTAAATTGAGAAAGAATGTTTTTATGTATGATATATACTATACGTATATACTAATAGGATACACACTATATATCTGTGGAGAATTCTAAAACATGTAAATGGCCAACAATCCTATCAAAAGATACTCAACATCATTAATCATTATGGAAATGCAAATCAAAACCACAGTGAGACAGCACTTTATGTTCTCTAGGATGGCTACAGTACAAATAGGGAAATACTAAGTTTTGGCAAGGATGTGGGGTAAATTGGAACCTTTATATCACTGCTGGTGAGAATATAAAATGGTTTAGCTGCTATGAGAAACAGTGTAGAGTTTTCTCAATAAGTACAACATAAGATTACCACATAATCCACAAATTCCACTCCTGGTGTTAAATCATAATACTTGAAAATAAGTGTTCAAAGGAAACATGCACACAAATGTTCATGGGAGTCCTATGCACAATAAACAAAAGGTGGAAACAACACAAATGGCCATCAACTGATAAGTGGATAAACAAAATATGGCATGTTCTACAATGGGATATTTAGCCATAAACATGAAGTATAGATGCATTTACAACATGGATAAACCTTAAAAACATGCTAATTGAAAGAAGCTGTACACAAAATGGACACATAGTATACAATTCCATTTGTATGAAATATCCAGAATAGGAGTATATAGTAGGAGAAAGACAAACTATCTGTTCTACTATTCTCACAATACTCTCAATAGTTTTCACACCATGTGTATGTTTCCCATACTAAGTTATTCTCCCGTGGACACCTAGTGTACTATAACTCAGTTCTGGTATTATCTACCGGCAGTCGTATGTATCCCATTGCTTAAGAGCTCATTCCTACAAAACTGCCTCCACTTTAGAGGCCAATTGAAATTCTGGGCTTCTGGAACTGCTAACATACTGGCTGTAAATTGGGGATTTCTACAATTCCCCCCTTAGGTTCAATCACTTGCTATAGTGGCTCACAGAACTAGGGGAAACACTTAATATTGCTGATTTATTATAAAGGGTATTTTAAAGGATACAGATGAATTGCTACATGAAGAGATACATAGGGCAAGTTTCAGAAGAGTCCTGAGCACAGGAGCTTCTGTCTTCATGCTACCCTCCTGGTATGTGGATGTGTTGAGGACCTCAAAGGCTCCCTGAACCCAGTCCTTTTGTGTTTTTATGGGGGCTTCATTACATAGGTATGGTTCATTAAATCATTGGTCATTGGTGATCAATTCAACCTTCACCCTTCTCATCCTCCTGGAGATCACTTTGGAGGTTCCAAGGATTTTGGGACCAGTGTGCGAGGAAACGGGGATGAAGACCTAATATATATTTATAATAAACTATGACATCACAATAGAAAACCCATAGAGATACAAAGCATATTAGTGGTTGCCAGGTACTGGACTGGGGCAAAAAGAGAAAGGGAAATGACTTTAATGGGTATGGGGTTTCCTTTTGAGGTAATGGAAATGCTGTGGAATGAGAGTAGTGATGGCTGCCCAACATTTTTAATTTGCTAAATACCACTGAATTTTACACTTTAAAATGGGAAATTTTATATGTGTAGCTTGTCACAATAAGAAAAACCGAGGGTGGTTTTGGCTTGTAGTCTCAAGCTTGATGACCCTTGCTCTAGGCATTTAAAAATGTATACTTGACTTCCACAATCTGCTTAGACGCAGTGTTTTACTATCCCATTTGGAATGTTCAAACTATTATTTTATAGATTCCTTTATCCTGTTCTCCTTACGCTAATTGTCATATATATAAATATGTTGAAAGCTCATCAGACATTTTCATTATTCTTGCTGTTAAATATAATTTTTTAAAATGCAAGAAAAGTGGTCTATCTTGTTTACCCAATTATTTTCTGTTTCTTTTGTTCTTCCTTCATCCCTGATGTTCCACGTTTCCTCAAGGTAACATTTTTTTCCTGTCTGAAAAGGCTTATTCACAGTTCTCTTACAGCATATCTGCTGGTTATAAATTCTCTTAGATTTACTTTATCTAGGAACATCTTTATTTCACACCTTTCCGCCTGAACGTGATTTCACTGAATATAAATTTGGAATTGACAGATCTTTTCTTCTTGCTGAAAAATGTTGTGCCACTTCTTTCTGGCTCATGTGGTTTCCGATGACAAGTCCAAAGTCATTTGAATCCTTTCTTCCCCATATACAATGGACCATTTTTCTCTGGCTTGTTTCAAGATTTTTTTGTGTGTCTTTAGTTTTTGGCAATTTGATTAGGATATTTCTTGGCATGAATTTCTCTTGTTTATCTTGTTTGAGATTTGCTCAGGTTCTTGAATGGGTAGGTTTATATCTTTGCCAAACTTCGGAAAATTTATTCCATTATTTATTCAAAAAAATTTTTCATCAGCACTCTCTTTCTTCTCTCTTTCTAAGGCTTTGATAATGCAAATGTTTAACCATTTGTTATTGACACATAGATCCCTGAAGCTATGTTCTTTTTCGTTTTTTATCTTTTTGTTGTTCAGAGTGGATCATTTCTATTAATTGGTCTTAAAGTTTATTGATCTCTCCTCTGTCATCTCCATTCTGCTATTCATCCATCTAGTGATGCTTTTAAAAATATTTATTTACTGCAAATTGTAATACTAAAATTTCCACTTGATTCTTCTTTGTAGCTTCTCTATCTTTGCTAAGTGTATTATTTACAGCTGTGTGACAAATTACTTAGTGACTTAAGACATACATAGTCTTCTATACAAACAGAGTATCTTACATACTCTGTCCATCAGAAGCCTGAGCAGAGCTTAACTGGATCTGTGACTTGGCTTCAATAAAGATGTTGGTCAGGGACAAAATTGACAAAAATAAGCAATGGGGAACCTGTTCCCTATTCAATAAATGGTGCTGGGATAATTGGCTAGCCATATGCAGGAGATTGAAGCTGAACCCCTCTTCCCTACACTGTATACAAAAATTAACTCAAGATGAATGAAAGACTTAAATGTAAAACCAAACCTGTAAAATCCCTGGAAGATAACCTAGGAAATATCATTCTGAACGTAGGACTTGACAAAAACATCATCACAAAGATGCCAAAAGCAACTGCAACAAAAACAAAAATTAACAAATGGGGCCAGGCGCAGTGGCTCACGCCTGTAATCCCAGCACTTTGGGAGGCCAAGGCGGGCAGATCACCTAAAGTTGGGAGTTCGAGACCAGCCTGACCAACATGGAGAAACCCCGTCTCTGCTAAAAATACAAAGTTAGCTGGGCATGGTGGCGCATGCCTGTAATCCCAGCTACTGGGGAGGCTGAGGCAGGAGAATCGCTTGAACCTGGGAGGCGGAGGTTGCGATGAGCTAAGATCGCGCCATTGCACTCCAGCCTGGGCAACAAGAGCGAAACTCCGTCTCAAAAAAGAAAAAAAAATTAACAGATGGGACCTAATTAAACTAAACAGCTTTTGTATAAGCAAAAGAAACTAAAGGGAGAAAATATTTGCACACTATGCATCCAGCAAAGGCCTAATATCCATAGTCTATAGGAACTTAAACATTTACAAGCAAAAAACAATCCCATTAAAAAGTGGGCAAAGGACATAAACACACACTTTTCAAAAGAAGTCATACATGCAGCCAATAAGCATATGAAAAGAATGCTGTACATTGCTAATCATTAGGGAAATGAAAATGAAAATCACAATGAGATACCACCTCACACCAGTCAGAATGGCTATTATTAAAAAGTCAAAAAATAACAGATGCAGGTGAGGTTGCAGAGAAAAAGGGACACTTATACCTTGCTGACGGGAATTGTAAATTAGCTCAGCCATTGTGGAAAGCAGTTTAGTAATTTCTCAAAGAACTCAAAGCAGAATTATCATTCTACCCAGCAACTCCATTAATGGGCACATACCCGAAGGAAAATAGATCATTCTACATAAAGCCACATGCATGTGGGTGTTCTTTACAGCCCAGTCACAATAGCAAAAAAACATAGAGTCAACATAAATGCCCACCAGTGACAGACTAGATAATGAAAATCTGATATATACGCACCATGAAATACTATACAGTCATCAAAAAGAACAAGATCATGTGCTTAGAAGCAACATGGATGGAGCTGGAGGCCATTGTCCTAAGCGACCTAACATAGGAAAAGAAAATCAAATACCACATGTTCTCACTTATAAGTGGGAGCTAAAAATTGAGTACATATAGACACAAAGAAGGGAACAGCAGACACTGGGGCCTACTTGAGGGTAGAGAGTGGAAGTGGGGTGAGTATGGAAAAACTACCTATCGGATACTATGCTTATTACCTGGGTGATGAAATAATCTGTACACCAAACCCCTGTGACACACAATTTACCTACACAGGAAACCTGCAGCTATACCTTTAAACCTAAAATAAACATTTAAAAACCCCAGCAAATATATATTGGGATAACAATCTTTGTAAACTTGTAAGTTTATATTTTCTTATTCTTTTGTAAGTAGTGAAAGGTGAACTGGTTTTTTTCCTCTGGAAACAAGATGTTGGCCAGGGCCCAGTTTTCCTTTGGAGGCTTGAGTGGTGTTAGGTCGGTTTCTGAGTTTACTCTGGTTGTTAGGGTCTACTTCCTTGTGACTCCTAGGCTGAGGGCCATGATTCTTACTGATTACCAGTTAGAGGACATGCTCAGCTCCTACAAGCTGCTCTGGAATTCCTTACCACATAGCCCTCTCCATAGGCTGCCTCACAACCTGGAAACTTGCTTCCTCAAAGCCAGCAAGAGAGAAAGAGAGCAAATCTAGCAAGATGGGGTCTTTCATCACAGGAGTACCATCCCATCACCTCTTTCATATAACATAGCATAACCACAGGAGTGACATTCCATTATCTTTCCCATATTCTATTAATTAGAAGCAAAGTCACATATCTTTCTCACATTCTAGGGGAGTATGCTATACAAAAACATACATAAGAGGAGGTAGGGATCATGGAATCCACCTCAAAATCTGTTTGGCACACTGAGACTATTTTTACATATGTTGCAAGAATAAGATCGCTTTTATAAGCACTTTTGTAATAGCTGTATTAGTCAGGTAATTCAAACGTTTGAGTCATTTCTGTTTTCATGTTTGTTTATTTCCCACTACACTTGGAATTTTCGAGGTTTTTAATATGTCTAGTAACTTTGGATTTATCTTGTTATTTTGCAAATTGTTATGAAACTCTGGGTCTCTTCTAAACTCTATGGAGAATGTTGATGTTTTGCTATAGTAGGCAATCAATCTGATTAACTTCTGGCCCCAGGTACCAATTTGCGTTCTGTTGCTTACGGTTCCAATTGCAGCTAAGCTTTCCTAGGCTTTGTTGCACTATTCAAACCTGTCTTGTGAGTGTGCCACTCTCAGTAGCCAGTCTGAGTCTTAGACAGTGGTCTATCGGTTACTTCAGTTCTCAAAATATTTGGTAGGCTAAGATCAGATTCATGCTCACATATGAGCCCTGGAACTCATACGAAAAAACTTTATGAGGTGTTTTCCCAAGCTGCTGCCTCTCTGTAACCTTTCTGGTGCTTTTTGCTTCCTTGAGTCTCCTTTATTGGGCCCTTCAGCCAGAAGTTTAGTGTTCTCATAACCTTGGTTTGTCATTCTCTGTCATTCACTTTTGTGATTGGACTCATCTCCTGGCCCAAGAGAGGAGGGACAAAGAGAGGAAAAGGTGAGCACATGTTTACCCCCACCATCTTAGGACCACAGCTCCGTCAAATAGGATTGGCTCCCTTCCCTCTGAGGTTTGGTTCTTGAGATTTTGTCATATATACCACAAGATTTCCTGGGGTCTGGGGCATGAGAGAACAAAAAAAGAGGGAGAAAATGGAAGTTCTGCACTCTCTTTGAGCATTAGGAGCTACCATTTTTGACCCTTGAGACAGTACTAGGGGCCTTCCCTAGGAGCTCTCTGTCTGTAACAGTGCCCACTTCTGTGTTTTGGTCTGTGCTGAGTTCAGGATAGGGAATACTAAAGGGAAAAGGGGTAAAATAAAAAGTAAACTCACTGCTGATACATTGATAATTCTACACTGGTGTTCTTTCCTTTTCTGTCTTGCTACTGTTTACCTTTCAGATGCCTCGAATAGCTGCCCATGTATTCTGTCCTGGTTTCATAGTTGTCTTCTGGGGACAGACAGGATGAGCATGCTCACTGTATCTTAACCAGGACCAGAACTCCTGCAGTAGATTCTTTACTGCTCACTTTGCTTCTTCTAGTATAGCTCTTCTTATAAACCATTCTCTACATAGCAACTGGAGTGGTCATAAAAACCCTCAATAAGATTATATCACTCCCTTACTTAAAACCTCTGAGTGGGTTTCTCATTTTACTTAAAATAAAACCAACTCCTTATGATGGCCTACAAAATCCTACATGATCTGACCCCTGCCTCTCTCTCCAAACTAATACCGTATCCTTATCCCTCACTTGTATCATTCTAGCCCCTTGCATCTTCTTTCAGTTCTTAAGGCAAATGCAGTTCCTCCTTAGAGATTTGCATTTGTTGTGCTGTCTTTCTGGGATGCTCTTCTCCAAGATCTTTGCATGACTGCCTGCTTTTTTGTAAATTTAGGTCTCAGCTCAAAAGTTGCTTCCTCAGATAGAACTTTCCAGACAACTTAAGCTAAAGTAGCTTAACCCTTTGCATTGCTTTGTTCTATTACCTTCAGTGTACTTACCACTTCCTATTGTGTATTCCCTATATTTTTCAGTTGTTTATTTTCCTTTTACCACTGAAATGTCAGCTCTCTGAGGGCAGGGACCTTGTTTTTCTTGTTCACCACTATATCCTCAGTGTGACTAGAATAGTCTTTTACACATAGTAGATAATAAAAAATAATTGTTCAATGAATATCTTTTCAATCTTATTTTCATGTGCACATTTTAAAACCATAAAATGTTTTTGTAAAAGCTGTGTTTAATAGAGTTTTATATTCTGTTTCGCTAAGTATACTTCAACAACATCACCTCAAGACCTGCTTCATTGCGCTGGGTGCTTTTGTATGAGGTAGTCTAACAGTTTGCATCTCTGGTATCTGATTTGCTTTGGGCTGAAATTGTAATTTTGTCTTTGTTCACCTTGTCATCTTGTCTTCCTTTTATTTAAGATTTTAGATGATGGATTTTCACAAAGCACTTCTTTACTACAACTATCTTATTTATTGTATTACTTGACTGTTTCCCCCTTAAGAATAGAAATTCCAGAATAGCTGTTTTGTCCACTGCTGTATCCCCAATTTCCAGAACAGACACTCTATAAATGTTTGTTGAATGAACACATCATATTTAATGTATTTAATTGCCTCATTTGTAAAATGGAGATGGTGATACTTATGTCAATGAATTTTGGGAGAGCGGTAGAGCTGTATCATGTTGTAGATACTAAAGGGCAAATGAGATGCCTTGACTAGCTGTGAGTCTGAGTGCTGCACACCAGCTTCCACAATAATGCTAATTCAAATCTGTGTTTCAGAAAAAATTGCAAACTTCCATCTGAAGTAAAACATTGGCATTGCACTTATATAGTTAAAACTGCAAATCTTTAAAAGTGCCATATTGCAACTCCATGGAAAAATAATGAATCCCCTAAGGGAATTTTTTAGATGAGAAATAGGAGTGAAATAGATCATGAAACATCTCATTACAATAGTTGAGGAATTGCAGTACTTGACTTGATTTGGCAGTCAAAGGAAACAATTTTAAATTTCTGAGCAGGGAGACAGTGTGATAAAAATGAGGTTTGCATGTGAGTCTATTTTTCACTGCAAAGAGAGACCCCCAACTACTCAATGCTATTATTTTTGGTGGTCATTTTGGTTTGGTAAATGAGAAGGGTAGTGTTATGGATTGGATATTTGTGCCCCAATGAAATTCATAAATCAATTCTCTAACCCCCACTGTGATGCTGTTTGGAGATGAGGTCTTTGAGAGGTGATTAGTGTTAGAGTAGGTCATGAAGGTGAGGTTCTCATGATGAGATTAGTGTCCTCAAAGAAGAGAGAATGACTGGGTGCAGTAGCTCAAGCCTATAATCCTGGCACTTTGGAAGGCTGAGGTGGGAGGATCACTTAAGCCCAGGAGTTTTAGATCAGCCTGACAACAGAGCCAGACCCTGTCTTTACAAAAAATAGAAAAAATTAGCCGGGTATGGTGGTGCATGCCTGTGGTCCCAGCTACTCAGGAGGCTGAGGCAAGAGGGTTGCTTGAGCCCAGGAGGTTGAGGCTGCAGTGAGCCGTGATTCTGCCACTGCACTCCTGTCTGGGCAACAGAGCAAGACCCTGTCTCAAAAAAAAAAAAAAAAAATATATATATATATATATATATATATTTGTATATATATATATATAATAACATGTATATATTTGTGTATATATATAATAAATAAAATATATATAAATAAAAATTTTATATGTATATATACAAATATATATATAATTTTACATACATATATGTATATATGTATATGCATATATGTTTTAATATGTATATGCATATATACACACACACGTGTACACACACACACACACACATACACACACATATGTGTATATAAAAGGGAGAGAGAACAAAAGAGCTCCCTTGTATGAGCACAGAGGAGAGGCCATCTGCAAGTCAGGAATAGAATAGAGTCCCCACCAGGAATTCAATCATCCTGGCACCCTGATCTTAGACTTCCAGACTCTAGAACTGTGAAAAAATAGATTTTTGTTGTATAAACCATCTAGTCTATGGTATTTTGTTATGGCAGTGAGACTGGTAGGTGGGTTCTTTGTGGGATCTTCACTATTGGCAAAGGCTTCCCAGAAGCTGTGTTTGACCGGGACAGTGGATGGTAGTTATGAGGGATTTTTTTATAGCTGTATTTGCATATTGAGAATACTTTGTTATGTTTCTTGATCTGTAAAATACCAACACTTTAAAACTAGTATGTGTTCTAAAGTCCCTCCCCTTCATACATATTCTTTGAGGCTACGTCTGCTTGGGTGGCTCTTTGCTTTTCATTCAATAATTACCTTTCTCAGTATGCTGCAGAGAGCTTGGAAAGTACTGATGTCTCATTCAGTGATTCATCCTATTTATTGCCTAATTTAGAAGGACAGTGAAAGCACTCGTAATTACTTTGTGATTTTCCACATTGACAGCTTAGCTAAGATATGGCAAGTCCCAAAGTAATTCAAAGTACTT
This sequence comes from Sapajus apella, assembly GCF_009761245.1. Taxonomy (NCBI): domain Eukaryota; kingdom Metazoa; phylum Chordata; class Mammalia; order Primates; family Cebidae; genus Sapajus; species Sapajus apella. Next base: position 78,500 of record NW_022437161.1, read on the forward strand.
TCAAGTTCTTTGCAGACTGGCAGCGTACGTGCCTAGAAAGAACATTACAGAGACCAACCTTAACACTAGACTCTCCAATAGTGTCTGCTATCACTTCTCTTGCAAGCCACAGGCTATAAGGAAATATCCTTTATATTCTGCCGCCACCTGAGTTGGTCTGTCAGTATGATTAGCACCTTAAGTCTAAGCTCTAGATTTTATATAATGCTTCAAGGGCACACTTAAAAGACCTCCTGCCTCCGAATCTCTTCTCACTGCCTAAACATTTAAACCTTTCTAAATAAATGTATGTATGACATTACAAAGAACATATGCTAAAATTATTTATGATAAAGATCAAAGTAACTGTCAAATTCCTGAAGTCATTCTTTTTTTGTCTTTTTTTGAATCCGCCTTATCATGATTCTTTCCATATCTTAAACAAGCTGCATTTTAATTGAAAGAAATTCCTCCCTTTAGATTAATGCCCTCTGTATCTACATGACTCCTCTTTTAAAATGCAAATTCTTCTTTTTTCTTTTGAGGCAGCGTCTCATTCCTATCACCCAGGTCGAAGTGCAGCGGTGCCATCACAGCTCACTGCAGACTTGAGTTCCTGGGCTCAGGTGATTCTCCCACTTTAGCCTCTTGAGTAACTGGGACTACAGGCCTGCACCACTATACTTGACTAATTTTTGTATTTTTAGTAGAGACCAAGTTTCACCATGTTGCCCAGGCTGATCTCGAACTCCTAGGCTCAAGCGATTCTCCTGCCTCAGCCTTCCAAAGTGCTAGGATTACAGGCCTAAGCCACTGTGCCTGGTACAAATTCCTTTAAAAAAAAAAAAAAAAAAAAAGATGTGATATTGTTCCCTGGGCTGCTATTTCTCGTGACCCAATAACGAGGTGCAGATGAACTGGTGAGAATGAAAATTTTTATTTCTGCCACCAGTTTCAGGGAGAAGGCCTGGAAATTATTGCCAGATCAACCCAAAAGTACAAAGTTTTACAAAGCTTATATACCTTCTAAGCTGTATGTCTATGTGTAAGTGTGTATTCATCTAAAGACATAAGTGATTAACTTCTTTTAATCTATAACTTAGGTCTGAATCCTGAAGACCTTCTTCTGGAGCCTCAGTAAGTTTAGGTGCTTAGGCACTTAATCTAAATGTGTCTAGGTGCTAGGGCAATTACCCTTATCTTGTCTCCTGCTAAATCATAAAGGTTTGGGGAGTTCCTTTAGACCCCAATGAACTTGTTTGTGGAGGTCTGGGGAGTTTCTTCAAACCCCCAGTAAAACTTGTTTAATCCTAAAAGGGTCCTGTTAAGAATTCCTTCATTATTTTGTCATGCTTCAAGGCCCACAAAAAGCCTAGGCAAAACTTTTGGTGGGCCCTTTGTTACATTCCAGCCTTTGTATAAGGGCACTGGCTCAATTAGCTTTTAATGTTTAACCAAGCTACTCTGTCAGTGCTGGGACAGTTGTAATAAAGGCCTACATTAGTGAGACCTGGTCTGCCACAGTCTCGCTATGTTGCCTAGTCTGGCCTTGAACTCCTGGGCTCAAGCCATCTTCTTGCCTCAGCCACTCAAAGTGCTAGGATTACAGGTGTGAGCTAATGTGCCTGGCCCACAGATTCTTTATAAGAAAGGAGTTAAGCCATTTGAAGCCATGAGCATCTTAGGATGAGTTCATGTGGTTTTGTGGTCAGAACATGGCCTTGAAGTCATATATCTGGGTTCAAATCCCTTCTCATCCATTTATTAGCTCTGTGACCATGGTCAAATCCCTTTAATTATTTGGGCCTCAGTTTCCTAAGGATAATGTCTCTTAATTCATAGAGTTTTTGTGAGGAGAGGTCCAGTTTATGTGAGTAGAGACATTGGGTGGCCAGCTTTGGAGAGTCCAAGCTTTGTCAGAGGTTGGTAATAGGGTGGAAAGAGCAGTAGGAAGTGGGCATAGGCTAGAGGACTTATTTGTGCTGTTTTAATGTGGCTATCACACCATTTTTACTCATCTGATATATTTATTGAAGGTAGCTAATGCTGATATGGAGGAATAGAGCTAAAGCCCTTAAAGCTACCTGTAGGTGCTGCCACTGGAGCTCATGAATAGAGCAATGTCTAAAGAGGTCCTTGAACACAAACTTCCTGAATTTATACTTCTGTAGAGAGCTCTACCTAGGATGCTGCTAATTATAACCAAAAAAAAAAAAAAAAAAATCTGACATCTATGTAGTGTTTATTACATGCAAGGTACTGTTCTAAGTATTTTACATATCATTCCATCTCATCCTTATGAAACCCCTAAGAGATAGATGTGAGTATTATCTACACTTTACAAATCAGGAAACTATTGCATGACAGAGATGTGATAAAGTCAGAATCTCATATTTTTAAGGTCATTTAGAAGCAGGACTCGGATCTGTCTCTTTGATCCTAATCTTAGCAGTTGCCTTTCTAGTAACAGTGTACAGTCCAGTATAACAGCCACTGCATTTTAAATCTGGCTGAGTTACTAAGTCTGAGGGTTTCAGCCATGGGAAGCTGGATATATAAAAAGCCAAAATAAATAGGGATAGGGCCAGCAGTTTAGTAAGGGGACGGCAGAATTTGTCTCTGGGGCTCAAATCCGTACTGTTCCAGATCATTCCATTCCCTCAAACACCCTGTGATTGTTAATTTTATGTGTCAACTTGGCTATACAGTAGTCCTCACTTATCCTCAGGGGATATGTTCAAGACCCCAAGTAGATGCCTGAAACGGTGGATAGTACTGAACTCAATTGGAGTATGTTTCTGTTCATGTCCTTCACCCACAAATGTAATGGCTTTTCTCCCTTAACTAAGCACTTATGAAACACTTTGGCCTTCATGTTTGCAGTTTGAGGTGGGACAGCAGAACTAAATGATTCTTTCTCCTTTTTCACAATTTCACAGATCAAAAATTTGCTGTTACTGTAGATCTCAGCAACCTCAGCATACAGTTTTTCTTTTGCTTCTTAAGTGAAAAACTTTCACCTTTTCACCTAAAGAAAGCATTTTAGGACTTTTCTTTGGCATATCCAAATTGCTAGCATCACTACTCTTTTACTTTGGGGCCATTATTAAGTAAAATAGGGGTAACTTGAATATAAGCACTCTAACACCACGATAGTCATCTAATAACCAAGCCAGCTACTAAGTGACTAATGGGCAGGCAGTGTCAAAGGGATGATTCATGGCCTGGGTGACATGGAGTGGGATGGCAGGAAATTTCATCATACTACTCAGAATGGCTCACAGTTTAAAACTTATGAATTGTTTATTTCTGGAATTTTCCATTTAATATTTTCAGACCATGGTGGTACCATGGGTAATGGAAACCACAGAAAGTAAAATTGTAGATAAGCAGGGGGATCACTGTACTATGGTGCCCAGTCGTTTCTCAGATACTAGTCTAGACTTTGCAATGGAGGGTTTTTGCAGATGAGATTAATATTTGCAGTCAGTTGGCTTTAGGTAAAGGAAATTACCCTTGATAATGTGCATGAGCCTGAGCCTATCAGTTGAACACCTTAAGAGTAAAAACTGAGGTTTCCTCAGAAAGAAGGAATTGTGTTTTAAGACTGTGACACAGAAATTTTGCCTGAGTTTCCAGCCTGCTTGCCGGCCTTTGAATTTTCAGACTTTGAGTTTGCCAGCCGCCACAATCATGTGAGCTAATTCCTTAAAATAAATCCATTTATGTATACATTTCCTATTTGTTCTGTTTCTTTGGAAAACAATTGTTATGTACCACATGGCCTGCACCCTTTGACAGAGACTACTTTTTGCAGTTTGAAAATGAGCATGCCCCCCCCGCCGCCACTACCTGCTTAATATGTGTGATGTACAACAAGCTATTGAGCCACTTGGGACTTTAGTTCCTCTTCTGTCAAATGAATGTAGTTGATCCCTACCTTACTGGCTGATATTCAGAAAATATGGTAACTGATATGGCATGGGTTCCAATCAGAATGTATTCTGGTAAAAAAAAAAAAAAACCCAACTGGTCAGCCACACTAATTAAATATAAACCCTAGCTCATGGCAAAGATGCATTGTGTGTGGGTAGGTCTTACAAACTCACAAACTCATATTCCTTTTTTTTTTTTTTTTTTTTTTTTTGATACAGAGTTTCGCTCTGTTGCCCAGGCTGGAGTACAATGGCATGATCTTGGCTCACTGCAACCTCTGCCTCCCAGGTTCAAGCAATTCTCCTGCCTCAGCCTCTGGAGTAGCTGGAATTACAGGCACATACCACAACACCCGGCTACTTTTTGTATTTTTAATAGAGATGGGGTTTTGCCGTGTTGCCCAGGCTAGTCTTGAACTCCTGACCTCAGGTGATCCACCTGCCTCAGCCTCTCAACAAACTCATATTCTTATTCCAAATTTATAGTTCTTAGTAGTTTGTAGGAATGTGTGTGTTTAATGAGTTCTCCAGAGATTCTCAATATTGAGAAAGCCTGGAAGATACAGAAATGATATCCAGGGTCCAATATACATGGTAGGTTCTCAGTACATTTTAGAAATCACTTCTTCCCATCAAAACCCCTTGGGACAAGTTGTGACTTAATTAGTTATTTCATCCCTGGAACAAGAACAAACCTTTAACTGATGGCACACTCAGATTCAAAGAAAGTACATGAGGGTTGCAAATCATACTGCAATGTATAAACATTTTATTAATGAAGAAAAGAAATAAAAAGGGAGTGATATAACGTGGGCCAGGTGGTTTCTGATGCTTCAATCTAGAAGTTCAGAAACCTGGGTTCAATCTGACTCTCCCAGAAACTTGTTATGTGACTAAACACAAGACATGAAACCTCTCTGAACCTGCATTTTTTCATCTATAAAATGGAGATTGTGAAACTAAGAGGTGCCCAATTTCTCTCATAGGATATCGTGATAATCAAATGGTACTAGATACCAAAAAGAGCATTTAGCAATCACCTAGTCCAAATTCCTCAGTGTATAGAGAGGGAAACTGAGGCCCCCAAGAGACAAGGGAAATGCTCATGGTCTCTATGCTATTCAGGGTCACTCCTGTCAGTGGCATTATGATCTCTTAATGCTACCAAAGAAAAAGCATGACTTTGAAATAAATCAAACCAGTTTGAATCCCTGTTCTTGCATTTGCCCTGTGACCTTCGACAAGTTATCTTACCTCTCTGTTCTTTAGTTACTTCATTTTAAAAATAGGTACAAAAATAATTCCTGCTTCATAGGGTTGTATTGAACAATAAAGAATGGAAGGGTGCGGCAGACAGTAATGGCTCAGTAATGCTGGTGCTTTTCTTTCCTCATCCGTTGCTCCTTCTCTAATTCTACTGGCATCTCATGCCAGTTTCCAGAACACATAGAGTCCCTGTGTTTCCCTATGACAAGCAACATGGCCAGTGTGAGAGTGGGATTACAGTATAGAGTGGGGGCAGGACCCTTTTTCTGTAGATAAATCACCATTATCCTCCAAAGAATGGCCCTGTGCTCAGGTATCCAAATATGTGCTAAGGTCCACTTCTTCATGGGCATTCTTCTGGAGTTTAGATAACTTGTCAACCCCCAAAATATTGGAACAGCAATGTGTATGATCCTGTGATTGGTGCTGGGCCCATTCCCATGAAAAAGTGGGTCTGTTTCTCAAAGATGGCTTTTAAAAGACATATGATACTTCTACTCTCAGCCTGGCCTTAGTTCAAAGTCTCATGTTCAGTAGAAAAAGAGTTGTTTTCTCTTTCAACCAACCAATTTAATCTTTTCAAGGCATTGTGTACAAACTAGGGTGCTGAATGTGGACCACAGAGCTGTAGGTGAAAGACTCAAATACTATCTCCAGAATTATGTGTGCTTGACTCTAGTTGAAGGTCCAATTGGACAGTACAGAGTTGAAAAAAAATTCTGCTATAATTTCTTGCTAAAAACCCAACATTTATGACCTTGGACTAAGACAGTACTCTGCTAGGAATTGAGCCTAAGAGAATGATTTAATATTCATTTATTTGGCATATATTCATTGAGCATCTATTATATGCTAGTTACTATTCTAGGATCTGGGATACATCAGTGAACAAATGAGATAAGGGACCTTGCTCTTCTTGATTAACTTCAAAATGGGACTAATTGGTAACAATAAAAATAAGCAAATGAGGTCATATGCACAGATGATGATAAGAGCTTTGCAGAAAAAAATAGAACAGAGTCCTTGCATGTAGGCATTTCTATATTGTGGCTGTCATGTAACTGCACTAATTGTCTTGCATTCAGGGAATGAGAAGATTGAGTGTATTATGGTACATTAACTGGAAAGAATGTTATACATCCATTAAAACAATAAATGCAAAACTATAAAGCAGCATAGATCAGTGTTTATAAAATAATGGTAAAAAGGGAGCCAAACTGTGTATACACTGTAATTATAGCTATGTAAAAAAAAGTGTATGCACATGTGAATAAAGACTGAAAGGAGATTTAGAGAAATAAAAGCAATTGTGTTCAGGATGGGGGATTATGGGTACATGTATTTGCTTGTAAAATATCCTTTGATGCTGTGCTAATTATACCTTATTTAAGTTGAAAGCCAAAAAGCCCCAAGAGGATAAAAGGAATAAAAGATATGGAGCACAATGGTTGCCTGAATACTGAGTTAAAGAGCTGTGTGGGGAAAATTACCTTCTGTGCCACTTACTTGAAAACTAGTTTTCTTTTGAATTTTTGGAAATGAGCTTTGGTCACCCATAATGATCAGCCTCAGAATTTTTCTCCTAAGTGCAAGAGCTGAAGCTTAAAGCTGTGTATATTGTACACTGCACAACTTCGGGGGGCACCATTTGCATTGTAGTCCATAAAATGGTGTTTCCTGTAGTTGTAGAGTATACAATTTGCAAGGTCATACATTACAGCCCTGTCAAGAGCTAGTAACTCAGTATTATCAGCCATGGCTAGTTTGGAACATATCTTATCCATCTAGCACATCCCTGATTATAAAAGCTGTATTGAGATATAATTTATATGCCAGATAATTTCCCCATTTAAAATGTACAATTAGATGGTTTTAGTGTATGCACAGAGTGTATAACCACCAGGACAATCAATTTTAGACCCCGTTCATAACCCCATGAAGAAATCCTGTATTCTTTATCTATAACCCCTAAATCCCCATCCCCATCAGCTCTAGGCCATTATTAATCTGCTTTCTGTCTCTATAGATTTGCCTATTCTGCATATTTAATGTAAGTGGAATCATACAATATACAGTTTTAAGTGACTGGCTTCTTTCACTTAGCATAATGTTTTCAAGGTCCATCCATGTTGTAGCATGTAACAGTCCTTCAATCCTTTTTATGGCTGAATAATATTCAATCATACGGTTTTATAAACAAAATCATGTTTTGTTTATTAATAGGTTAATGGATATTTGGGTTATATATTTTGGCTTTTGTGAATACTGCTGCTATAAACATCCTAATACAAGTTTTTGTGTGGGCATGTGCTTTCATTTCTCTTGGGTATATACCTAGGAGTGAAACTGCTAGGTCAAATGGCAACTCTAGGTATAACTTTTTGAGGAACTACCAGACTGTTTTCCAGAGTGTCTGTACCATTTACATTCCCGCCAGCTGTTTATGAGGGTTCAATTTCTCTATGTCCTCACGGACACTGGTAGTATCCCACTGTGGTTTAGTTTGCATTTTTCTGGTGACTAATGTTAAACATCTTTTCATGTAACTATAGACCATTTGTATATCTTCTTTGAGAAGTGTCTATTCAAATCGTTTGCCTATTTTTTCCTGTTGGGTGATTTGTCTTCTTATTGTTCAGTTGCAAGCATTCTTTATACATTTTAGATGTAAGTCCCTTATCCAATATATAGTTTGTATATAGCATCTCTCCTTATTTGAATTTTCTTTTCACTTTCTTGTGTCCTTTGAAGCATTAACGAAAATCTTAATTTTGATGAAGTCTAATTTATCTATTTTTTTATTTTATTGCTTGTACTTTGGGTTTTATGTCTAAAAAACATTGCCCTATGACTTACCCCATGTTTTCTTCTAATATTTGTATAATGTAAACACTGGTATTTAGACCTTTATTCATTTTGAGTTAACTTTGCATATGGTGTAAGATTGAATCTCAAGTTTGTTTTTTACATGTAGATATCCAGTTGTTTTAGCGCCATTTGTTGAAAAGACTATTCTTTTCTCATTAAATTGTTTTAGTACTCTTGTCAAAACTTGCTTGATTGTAAATATGAGAGCTCATTTCAAGACTCTCAGTTATAGTCTATTGATTTATATGTCTATCATTATGCCAATAAGCAGGACATCATATGTCCTGCTTCTTGTAGCCTTGAAGTTAGGAATTATGAGCCCTCCAAATTTGTTCTCCTTTATCATGATTGTTTTGGCTATTCTGTATCTGAGTTTCCATATGAATTTAAGGATTATGTGGTTAATTTCTATAAAGGAGTCAGCTGACATTTTGATAGAATTTCCATTGAATTCATAGATCGCTTTGAAGAGTACTACCGTCTTAACATTATTAAGTTTTCCCATCTATGAGCACTGGATGTCTTCCCATTAATTTAGGTATTCTTTAATTTCTTTCAACACTATAAAAGTTTTCAGTGTACATGTCTTGAACTTTTGATCAGATTGTTGAAGTTTGAGAAGACAGAAATTGGAGAGAATATAGAATTGTATCAGGCCAACACAATATATGATGAGATGATGAGTTTATTCTGGGAAGACACAACTAGTCTCCCAGATAAACCATGATCTTGTTAGCTACATCTTGGCCATGTGACCTTGGGAATGTTATTCATTCCCTTTGAGCCCCAGTCTCATTTTCAAAATGAAGCTAATAGCACTTTGTAGGGCTGTTGAAAATTTTGATATGAAAATGCCATCATAGAGTAAAAAATGGTCCATCGTAGAGCAACAAAAATACTGATTTCCTTTTCTTCTTCCATTCTATGCATTTCCCCAGAAGCTATTGTAGTATAATAATTATTCTGGTCAAGTCAAGATAAAAAACTTTCTATCTTAAATTTTCTAAGCAACCAATACACATACATGCAGTTTGTCTTACATGGTCTATATAATTTCAGATCTGTAAGCTTGGCCTTTAAAATCGCCTAAGATACAAGATTAATGTACAAAACTCAACTGAATTTCTATATATTTGAAATTAATAAATTTCAAACAAAATTAAGTAATTCCACTTATAATAGCATCAAAAGGAATAAAATATTTAAGAATACATTTAACCGCCGGTCACGGTGGCTCAAGCCTGTAATCCCAGCACTTTGGGAGGCCGAGGCGGGTGGATCACAAGGTCAAGAGATCGAGACCATCCTGGTCAACATGGTGAAACCCCGTCTCTACTAAAAATACAAAACATTAGCTGGGCATGGTGGCACGTGCCTGTAATCCCAGCTACTCAGGAGGTTGAGGCAGGAGAATTGTCTGAACCCAGGAGGCGGAGGTTACGGTGAGCCAAGATCGCGCCATTGCACTCCAGCCTGGGTAACAAGAGTGAAACTCCATCTCAAAAAAAAAAAAAAAAGAATACATTTAACCAAGGAAGTGCAAGACTCGTAAACTGAAAACTGCAACACTTTGTTTAAAAAATTTAAAGAATATCTAAATAAATTGGAAATTTATTTAGATATGGATTTATTTAGCTCATGGATCAGAAGACTTAATATTGTTAAGATGGTAATAGTCTCCAAAGTGGTCTACAAGCTCCATGCAGTCTCTATCACAATACTAGTGTGTTTCTTTGTAGAAATTGGCAAGGTCAAATCCTAAAATTCCTATGGAAACTCAGGGGACCCATTATAGCCAAAATAATCTAGATAAAGGGGAACAAAGTTGAAGGACTCACACATTTTGATTTCAAAAGTTACTACAAAGCAAGAATAATGAAAGTGTGGCACTGGCATAAGGAAAAAATAAAGAGAAATGGAATAAAACTGAGAGTCCAGAAATGAACTCTCACATTTACAATCAACTGGTTTTTGATAAAGGTGCCAAGGCAATTCAGTGGGGGAAAGAATAGCCTTTTCAACAAGTGGTGCTGGGACAACTGAATATCCACATACAAAAGAATAAGATCAGACTCTCCCTCACATTGTGACAGCCAGGTGGGAGTGGGTCCCTGGGAAAAATTCCAACTGGCCTGAGTACTGGGGTAGAAACTCAGGCATTTTGTGCTGTTTGCAGAGCCTCTTCCTTTGTCGAACCTGGGATTTGAGCTGTGGGCAGAAGGTGCTCTAGCAGAGACTCTGGCCTTGTGATGAGGAAGGAGACCCTTAATCCTTTTAAGCTTCTAAGAGCCCTTCCCCCTAGAGTTCTACATTGCATTTCAATATAAGAAGTAAAGGCTGGCAGACTCTGGCGCCACTGTTTATTGCGCTCATATTATCACATTCCTATAGATCACAGGCATAGTACACAGGAATCTTTCTGGAAGGCCTTGTTTTTACTTAAATATGACCACACCCCCACCTAAGTCACTTATCCCACGCCTACTTCATGGATCAAGACCCTTTCACATGTAATTTCTAGGGTTGTAAGCCTTTAAAAGGGCAGGGATTTTCTTTGTTAGGGGAGCTCAGCTGTTAGGCAACTATGCCTGCTGCTCCCGGCCGAATAAATCACCCCTTCCTTCCCAGTTCGGTGTTGGAGAGGTTTGCTTTGCAGCCTTTCCTGCTTCAGTGAGGGTTCCTGTTGCCCACTTTTTTTTCCTTTACACCCAATAAAACCCCGTATTACTCACCCTTCAAACTGTCTGCAAGTCTGAATTTTTGTGGCTGTGGGACAAAGGACCCCAACTTTAGCTAAACTAAGGAAAAGTCCTGCAACACTTTTGGTGTGCAATGTAGGAGCATGAGAAACAATGAGTGAAATGGGGACTCCAAACCTCTTATTGTTGCTCCTAAGCCTTTTCATCCTGGGACTTCTGAGCTTATGGGAAACGGTCCCCCTTCCCAGGTCCTCCTGGGCTACAGGCCTTTTCATTCCCTTTTCCAGACAGACTGGTGAGCAGCTGCTCCCTGCCCCCCACTCGGTGCTGGGGCTGGGATGCATAGCCCAAGGGTCCTACGTAGCTGGCTCACTTGTTCCCAGCAACGGTAGCTGCAGCCTTCCCCTTACCCTTCCTGAGCCAAGGGTTTCAACTCCATTGGACGCTAATTAAGCTTAAGCTACTCTCCCAGTGGAGGAACCACTTGCATGAGAATAAGAGTTTCTTCCCCAGGCATTTTAAAATCTTTTTTCTTTCCCCTTCTCTACCCTGTCAACAAGTGAACTTTTAAAGTTTTCTTTTTTTTTTTTAGAAGATAGGCCAACCACCATCCAACTGTCACTGTTTGTATTCTCTGCAAGGTTTTGGTTATGAAATCAAGCCTCCATCTTGTTTTACAGCCTGAGGGCATGGCTTGTAACTCCGTGGCTAGGCTTTGTTTAGTAATCTTGCCTTGGGGGATGAGCCCTCTAAGCTTCCATATCTGCATGTTTTCCTAGCCCTGTCTCTTAAAGGTCCCCATCCAGCTACTGGGTTTTCTTCTGCCTATGTATTGTGAGTAATTTCTGTAAAAAGAGCTCTCATTAATTTGGCCTAAAGAAAGACAAGCACTTAGATAAAATGTTTTTAAAAGAGAAGATAAAAGCTATGGTACCTTTCAGTTCATGTGACTTTAATCTTTGAGAAATAAAAACAGCCTTAAAGTTTATTGGTAAAATCTAGGTGTCATTAAAATGTAAATAGGTGAACTAAACTATACAGGTCAGATGCAAGGTTTGCTGAATGTTTTAAGATTACAAACTGCTTTTTGGCTTTTGAGAACTATCTGTCTTGCCTGCATCACAATTGGTAAAGCCTGGGGACACATAGAACTAACCATGCCCTTAATTATGCTGGAGTCAAACCTTGACTGCACTTAGCACACAAAGCAGATTACCATGTTTTACCTTAAAGTTAAAAGTTGCTAGGAGTTACCATTATAACATGTAATTGAAACTACTGAAAATAAATTTACATGCAAGGGGTGTAAGAACAGTAAAATGTTTTTTTTTAGTAAAAGATTGCGAAAAGGCATGGAAATATAAATTTTTGCCTGAGGTTAAAAGATCGTTTTAAATTAGGAAAAAGCTGAAGATTCAAACATGTGGTGGAAGAATTGTGGAAATTAATCTCGCAGAAGATGCTCTCTGGGTGAACACGGCGACTAAATTCAAAAGGGTTATAAAAGGTTTTTGCTTCTTTAAAATTTTTGAGTCATCATTTTGGCAAAATACATAACACAGTAATCTGGAATCCTATTTCATAATATCAAGTGCTTTAAACATGTTTAACAGCCTTCCCAAAATCAAACTTCAGTTTCAAAATTGTCTTTCCTAACAATTCTTGAGTAGTTCAGAGGGCCCCTGCAATGTCCAGAAAAGCAAGGTGAACAGGATTATTTGACATGTTTAGATACATGGGATTGCCAAAATGATGTTCAATCTTCTTTAGGTTATATTTTGGTGAATAATGCTAATAAAGGTTCCAAAATTGTATCGGATTTCTAAAATTCTAATGTCTAAGTATATGCTATCAAGCATAATTAAGGTTGCTGCGAGCGGGAAGCACTCTAGCAGAGACTCTGGCCTTGTGAGAGTTCCTGTTTGCTCCCTTTCTTCCTTTACAGCCAATAAAACCCTGCCTTACTCACCATTCAAACCTCAATTTTCATGGCCGTGGGTCAAAGGACCCCATCTTTAGCTGAAAGAAGGAAAAGTCCTGCAACAACATCAAATACAATAATTAATGCAAAATGGATCAAAGGCATAAGTGTAATAGCTAAAACTGTTAAACTGTTAGAAGAAAATATAGGGGTAAATCCTCGTCACCTTAGATTTGGCAGTAGTTTGTTACATATGATACCAAAAGCACAAGCAACAAAAGAAAAACATAGATTAATCGAACTTTATTAAAACTGTGAGTTTTTGTTCTTTATAGGATACTATCAAGAAAGTGAAAATACAACCTACACAATGGAAGAAGAGGTTTACAAATTATACACTGGGTAATGGTCTAGCACCCAGAATCTATAAAGTATCCACAACTCAATAACAAAAAGAGAAAAATGGGAAAAGGGTCAAAATCAACATTTGTTCAAAAGAAGATGCACAATGGCCAACGGGCATGAGAAAAGATTCTCAGTGTCGTTAGTCATGAGGGAAATACAAATCAAAGCCACAATGAGATACAAGGAAGATGCTATCATGGTGGTCATCTCTATGACCTACTGACCAATGTAAAGAACATACTACAATGCCCATAATCAAAAATATCATAACAAGCACTGGTGAGGACATAGATAAATTTGAACCTAAAACACTGCTGGCAGGAATATAAAATGGTGCAGTCACTTTGGAAAACAGTCCAGCAGTTTCTGACAAAGTTAAAGCTAGAATTATCATATAGCCTAGCAATTCCTAGGCCTAAGAAAAATGAAAGTTTATGTCTTCACAAAAACTTGTACTCAAAGGTTTATAGCAGCATTGTTCATAGTATTTAAAGGTAGGAACAACCCAAATGTTCATCAGCTAATGAATGAATAAATAAAATGTGATATAACCATATAGTCAAATATCATTTGGCTGTAAAAAGGAATGAAGTACTGACACATGGTACAACACGAATGAACCTTGAAAACATTATGTTTCATGAAAGAAGCCAGTCACGGAAAATCACATATATGGTACCATTCATATGAAGTGTCAAGAATAAGCCAATCTATAGAGTCAAAAAATAGATTAGTAGTCACTGCTAGTGGCTGGAGGGAGTGGCTGGAAGGAGGGGAAATGGAGTGCGACTGCTAATGGGTATGAGATTTCTTTATGGGGTGAGGAAAATGTTATAAAATTGGTTGTGCTGATGATTGTAAAACTGTAAATATACTAAAAAAATGAATTGTAAAGTGTAAATGGATAAAGTGTTTGGTATGTGAATCATATATCAAAGCACATGTTCTGACAAAAATGGAAAACAATGAAATACAATGTCCCCTGGAACAGAGTTCTGGAGCAGTGGGAGTTAAACAGGTAAATGTCATTCTTAGAAGTCTAAATTCTGGAAACCAGGACTGTGTCTTTTACACTGCTACAGCACACATGTTTAACAAAGTTCTATATGTAGCCAATGTTAAAGGCAATCACAGTGATAATGAAGGAAAGTTCTTGGAACCAAACCATCCATCAATTTGCAACTATGCAGAAGAGAAGATGCTGTAAAATCATGGAAGCCTCCAAGAGCCTTGACATGTAAGAGGCTTATAAAATTGAATTGTGCAGGTGCCTTGAGACTTAGTCAGAAATGTACTCATTCCAGAGATGCCCTGGGGTTCGGATAGCTGACAACTATGCCTGGAGAAGTTAGACCTGTTCTAAATACCCTAGAGATTCTAGCATTCTTAAAATCATCTCTGGGCTCAGGACCTAACTAGAAAATTGCTGACCTAACGTGCTTTCCTTGAGGACCTTAGCACTACTTAGAAGGGCATCAGGCTTGGGGTCAGTTTTTGAGACTAAAAGTCCTGAAATCTGTCTCTCCTGGAAACACTAAGGCACATTTTTTAGTAATTTTTCTTCCAATATAATCCCAAAGTAATTTTAATCCAAATATTTGGGGTTCATCCAGAAGCAAATAGCTGCTAGGAACATAGATTGTTTGACTCCAGAGTGAGTAAATGTTAGATAGACTAAATCTTTACTTTATCTAGCTTTAGATTTGGTCTTGTATGAAACTGACAATAAAATAAGAAACATGGTTTAAACCATACAAATATCTGTCAAGAAGCTAGTCTGTCTCAAATCAGTTTCGCAAGGGTTAAAGATAAACCTGTAGCCATATTTCTCTGCCAGTCGGAATGGGGAGCTTGGTCATAGAATCAATATTATGTACATTTGTTCTCAAAAACCTTGATGGTTTAAAGCATCTATACTTTGTTTTGTAGGATAGATTACTTCCCACAAATGCCCATATGGAAGACTCTAAAACATTTAAAGTGAATTCCATGACCCCTATTGACTTCCAGTATGAGATCATAGATGGATTTCCATGGGAAGAGTTCTCCTAAGCAACTGTTGAAAACTTTTGTAAAGGAAGATGCTGTGATGGTGGTCATCTCTATGACGTACTGACCAATGTAAAGAACACTGCTGGACCTTTGGTGCTACCAACTTTCGGCTGTTATTATCTGTCCTTACTTGGAATTCTGCTGGGGCCTAGCCAATCCAATTCAGGTCTCCTCAAGGATTCTTCACATACAGATAGTAAAATAATTTACTGCTTTATTAGGAAGGCCCTGGTTAGTGTTCCTGGGGTACACTATATTAGGATAAAAGGATACACTATAAAAGGATACTATATTAGGCTACTGAAATGGCAAAGCAGTGATTCTCAAATTTCAGAAGGTATATTGAAAATGCAGATTCTTGGGCCACACACTCAGAGCCACAATGTCAGATAATCCTAAAGCAAAGGACTTCCAAGACTCTCTAGGCTCCCTGGATACATAATCCAGTACCTATATTCTCTTTGGAATGTGATAATATGGGATTCTATATATAAATAACAGCCTATAAATATTATACACTGTCTATACACATTACATATATTAACTGTCTATACACTGTCTATACACATTACATATATTAACTCATTTAATCCTCACAGCAAAACTTTCAAGGAGATACTAATATTTTCATCCCTATTTTATAGATGAGAAAACTAAGGCAGAGGTTAAGTAATTTTCCCATGGTCACTCTGCTGATAAAGTAGCAGTACTTAGATTTGAATGAAAGCATAATATATTGAACAAAAGCATAACTAAGCAGAAACTGTGCTTAATCTGCTATGGGCTATAACACTTTGCTTTTCTAATACCATTCTTTTTTCTAGCTGTATCAGAGTTTTTAAAAATTGGCAGTTTTAAGAGTGTGCTAACAAGGTCAATCTCCGAAAATCAGAGGAATGCTCTCTGCACTAACATCCTGGCTAACATGGTGAAACCCCGTCTCTACTAAAAATACAAAAATTTAGCCAGGCGTGGTGGCATGCGCCTGTAGTCTCAGCTACTCAGGAGGCTGAGGCAGGAGAATCACGTGAACCTGGGAGGCGGAGGTTGCAGTGAGCAGAGATCCGCCACTGCACTCCAGCCTGGGCGACAGACAAAAAAAAAAAAAAAAAAAAAAAAAAAAAAGGAGATAATCACAATTAATTTCTCCTGGCCTCAAAAATACAGACATGGTTTGTCTTAATATTTGCATTCTTCCAGCCAAGGTCCATGAATATAGTTTTGGCATCTGTTCTCAGATTGGCAGTCTTATGAAGGCAACATAGTCTATGGACCCAAAGACTGGCATAGAGTGGGTCATGGTGCTCTGAGGCTTCCTTTCATTCTCTATGGAGATAGAGAGGAATGTATCCTTTGAAGACAGGAAACACCTGACCAGAGACATTGAGAAGTATAAGCTAGTCTCAATAGTTTCCTATGAGAGGGGCCTGAGGGAATTTCTGCTTGTATCTGCAATCTAAGGCCAGTGTTCATTTATTCAACCATTTTTCATTTATTCAGCCTATTGAATAGATATTTATTCAATATCTCTTGAGTACCTGCTATATGGAGGTGATGGAGTTATGGTAGGGAAGGAGACAGACAAACCTCTGCCTTTGGAGACATCCTGATTTAATATTCAATATGCCTTTAAGTATTATTCTTATTAGAATTATAATTTTCCTTGAAATATGAGCCTCTAAATTGCCTAAGTTTTCTAACAAGCAAAACAAAGGTGGGATTAGACTCCCTAGGGAAGCTGCCTCTGAGCCAGAGCTTAGTGTGTAAGAAGTTTACTGGAGGTGCCCTGAGAACTGAAACGTGCCTGTTGGGTGAGGAAAGAAGCAAAATTGGCTAGAGGGAGAAGCTGAACTGTGATACAGCCTCAGCAATGGCTGCAGGTCACCTCATAGGGCCCTCTGAAACTGAGATGGTCATGCTGAATTGGAGCCGGGGATCAGGAATAGGGTTTTCACACCCTCTCCCATAAGGCAGTAGTCATTGGTTAGTGCTGTGCTGTGCAAGACAGCTGTCTTCAGAGAATGGAAATTCCCAAAGACCTATTTTCAGGCAGCACTTCCAGCAGCTAGGGGAATACGTTATTTAGTCCTCAAGGGGGATTTGGACGACACATCACAGCATCCATTACAGGAAGACTGGACTCTTATCTATGACACCCTGTCCAGATATCACATCCTACAATCTTATGACTGTAAGGGACTGGTAATGTCACTGCTGTCCACTCTGTCAAGCGGATATCCTAAGTGTAGTGAGTGCCCCTGTGGTAGTGCTGCCTTGGGAAGCTGTTTCTTTTCTTTTTCTTTCTTTCTTTTTTTTTTTTAAAGATGGGGTTTCACCATGTTGGTCAGGATGGTCTTGAACTCCCGACCTCAGGTGATCCGCCCGCCTTGGACTCCAAAGTGCTTGGATTACAGGCGTGAGCCACCACGCCCGGCCGGCATGCTGTTTCTTACATGGCTATCTGCTGCTGTGAATACCCAATAGACCTTGACTGACAGACCCAATCTCTCATCCTGCTTGAAGCTTACACTTGTTCCTCATGGGCTCTGTAGGATCTTCAGAGTAGATGTCAGTGCTTTGAGATCCATCACAGGCCTCGGCAGACGTAATCTGGGTGCAGTGACACCCTGCATAATCTTGTAAAGCAGGATTTTGCTAATTTTCTAGGGAGCTAAACCTGGCTTCTGTATGATGTTAATTAAAAGCATCCTGATTTATGAGACTTGTAGGCAAAGGCATGCAATGTCTCTGGGATACACAATTTCTAACTTTGTGCTGCCACCTAATGGCCATTCAGCTGATGAGCAAAATAGAAGGCTGAGATTTAACTGAATACCCAACAAAAGGAGTCTTTAATGTGGGTTTTTGTCAGAAAGCACTGTGGCCTTCCATCAGAAAGCACTG
Source organism: Sapajus apella (assembly GCF_009761245.1). NCBI lineage: Eukaryota > Metazoa > Chordata > Mammalia > Primates > Cebidae > Sapajus > Sapajus apella. The sequence continues at coordinate 96,529 of NW_022437161.1, forward strand.
TGGCCTTCGGGCTTTACCTGATCAGATGCATACATGCTAACCCTATTTTTAGTGCTTTCTGGACAAGGAGTAAGACATATCAGATGATTTTCTCTTTACCATCATACCTTTACTGTCCTGGAGCACTTACTATATTTTAGGCACTGTTTTTACAAAATCAGCTAATGTAAGCCTCATAAAAATCCTGTGAGCTGAGTATTATTTTTATTTGAAATTTGAGGAAACTGAGGGTTTCCTCAGACGATTTCAGAAGGGTTGAGTAGCTTCTTATAAATGAGGGAGCAGGATTCAAATCTAGGCAGTGGAGCTCTGGAGATCATGCTCCCACTCACTAGCTTTTCCTGCCGACCACTCATCCAGGTCATTGCTACTGGCTTCCAGTTCCTTTCCCTGA